>NC_074672.1:31743236-31858236 GCF_029448725.1 Salvelinus fontinalis | reverse complement strand
GCCTACACTGGTTTTTAATATATCTTGAGGTGTGACTATTGCTCTGTTGCTGAGTAGGTATAATCCAAGCCTGTGAAGATTCAACTTTGTCCTTGTGACCAAGACAATCAAGTGTTTTTATCTATGCTTAGTTCCACAGTAATACAAACACTGAAAAATATTGACATTTGTTTGGACTTGAATGTGTTCCAAATGTGTTTTATTCTCCTGTCTGCCTGAGATGGAAGGGAGCTGTGTGTGTTGTGAATTGAACCAATGAAACAGGTAATAGTAATCCCAACTGTACCCCTTTCTCTATCTCCTCCACCACTCTGTTTTTCTCTTTCAGGTCCTCCTTGTAGTGAAAGAGGGGAGGGGAAGAAGAAGGGGCGTCCCAGAGCTGAAGTACAGGAGCTGAAGAGTATTCCTGTCAGTATCTATTATCCATCTACTCCTCCCTACTCCCCCCTACTCCCTCCCTACTCCCTTCCTACTCCCTCCCTACTCCCTCCCTTCTCCCTCCCTACTCCCCCCTACTCCCTCCCTACTCCCTCCCTACTTCTCCCTACTCCCCCCTACTCCCACCCTAATTCCCCCCTACTCCCACCCTAATTCCCCCCTACTCCCTCCCTACTCCCCCCTATTCCTTCCTGCTCCCCCCTACTCCCTCCCTACTCCCCTCTACTCCCTCCCTACTCCCCTCTACTCCCCCCTACTCCTCCCTACTCCCCCATACTCCCCTCTACTCCCTCCCTACTCCCCTCTACTCCCCCCTACTCCCTCCCTACTCCCCCCTACTCCCTCCCTACTCCCTTCCTACTCCCTCCCTACTTCTCCCTACTCCCTCCCTTCTCTCACCCTACTCCCCCCCGACTCCCTCCCTACTCCTCCCTACACCCTCCCTACTCCCTCCCTACTCCCCCCTACTCCCCCCTACTTCTCCCTACTCCCCCCTACTCCCACCCTAATTCCCCCCTACTCCCACCCTAATTCCCCCCCTACTCCCTCCCTACTCCCCCCTATTCCTTCCTACTCCCTCCCTACTCCCCCCTACTCCCTCCCTACTCCCTCCCTACTCCCCCCTACTCCCTCCCTACTTCTCCCTACTCCCTCCCTACTCCCCTCTACTCCATCCCTACTCCCCCTACTCCCCTCTACTCCCTCCCTACTCCCTCCCTACTCCCCTCTACTCCCTCCCTACTCCCCTCTACTCCCTCCCTACTCCTCCCTACTCCCCCCTACTCCCCTCTACTCCCTCCCTACTCCCCTCTACTCCCCCCCCCTACTACCTCCCTAATTCCCCCCTACTCCCTCCCTACCCCCCCCCCCCTACTCCCTACACCCTCCCTACTCCCTCCCTACTCCCTGTGTAGGAGTGTGTGAAAGGCATGTGTATCTCATCTCTCCCCCTCTCTGCAGGCTAACATGATGGTCCAGTGGAAGGAGGAGTTTAAGAGGAGATCAAGGGTAAAGTGTCCGTGTTCAGGCTGCTGGTTGGAGTTCCCCAGCATCTACGGCCTCAAATACCACTACCAACGCTGCCAGGGGGTGAGACATGACCCTCTACTCACCCCACCGTCTCTCTCCTCCAGTGTTACACGGTATTCCGAAACTTCGGTACTTTTTCGATACTAGAACATGAAAAATGGCTCGGTACTAGAATTTTTGTTGCTTTCGGTACTTCTGTCGAACATGTCTCACAGATCACGTCTGTCTATCAGCACAGCCGATGTCTCCCTTACAGCGCGAGCTCACTCCTGCTCCACTTAGCCTGCACTGGGAGTCTGGGCTGCATCATGTTATCTCCTCACTCCTGCTCCACTTAGCCTGCACAGGGAGTCTGGGCTGCATCATGTTATCTCCTCACTCCTGCTCCACTTAGCCTGCACAGGGAGTCTGGGCTGCATCATGTTATCTCCTCACTCCTGCTCCACTTAGCCTGCACAGGGAGTCTGGGCTGCATCATGTTATCTCCTCACTCCTGCTCCACTTAGCCTGCACAGGGAGTCTGGGCTGCATCATGTTATCTCCTCACTCCTGCTCCACTTAGCCTGCACAGGGAGTCTGGGCTGCATCATGTTATCTCCTCACTCCTGCTCCACTTAGCCTGCACAGGGAGTCTGGGCTGCATCATGTTATCTCCTCACTCCTGCTCCACTTAGCCTGCACAGGGAGTCTGGGCTGCATCATGTTATCTCCTCACTCCTGCTCCACTTAGCCTGCACTGGGAGTCTGGGCTGCATCATGTTATCTCCTCACTCCTGCTCCACTTAGCCTGCACAGGGAGTCTGGGCTGCATCATGTTATCTCCTCACTCCTGCTCCACTTAGCCTGCACAGGGAGTCTGGGCTGCATCATGTTATCTCCTCACTCCTGCTCCACTTAGCCTGCACAGGGAGTCTGGGCTGCATCATGTTATCTCCTCACTCCTGCTCCACTTAGCCTGCACAGGGAGTCTGGGCTGCATCATGTTATCTCCTCACTCCTGCTCCACTTAGCCTGCACAGGGAGTCTGGGCTGCATCATGTTATCTCCTCACTCCTGCTCCACTTAGCCTGCACAGGGAGTCTGGGCTGCATCATGTTATCTCCTCACTCCTGCTCCACTTAGCCTGCACAGGGAGTCTGGGCTGCATCATGTTATCTCCTCACTCCTGCTCCACTTAGCCTGCACAGGGAGTCTGGGCTGCATCATGTTATCTCCTCACTCCTGCTCCACTTAGCCTGCACAGGGAGTCTGGGCTGCATCATGTTATCTCCTTACTCCTGCTCCACTTAGCCTGCACAGGGAGTCTGGGCTGCATCATGTTATCTCCTCACTCCTGCTCTACTTAGCCTGCACAGGGAGTCTGGGCTGCATCATGTTATCTCCTCACTCCTGCTCCACTTAGCCTGCACAGGGAGTCTGGGCTGCATCACGTTATCTCCTCACTCCTGCTCCACTTAGCCTGCACTGGGAGTCTGGGCTGCATCATGTTATCTCCTCACTCCTGCTCCACTTAGCCTGCACAGGGAGTCTGGGCTGCATCACGTTATCTCCTCACTCCTGCTCTACTTAGCCTGCACAGGGAGTCTGGGCTGCATCACGTTATCTCCTCACTCCTGCTCCACTTAGCCTGCACAGGGAGTCTGGGCTGCATCACGTTATCTCCTCACTCCTGCTCCACTTAGCCTGCACTGGGAGTCTGGGCTGCATCACGTTATCTCCTCACTCCTGCTCCACTTAGCCTGCACTGGGAGTCTGGGCTGCATCATGTTATCTCCTCACTCCTGCTCCACTTAGCCTGCACTGGGAGTCTGGGCTGCATCATGTTATCTCCTTACTCCTGCTCCACTTAGCCTGCACTGGGAGCCTGGGCTGCATCATGTTATCTCCTTACTCCTGCTCCACTTAGCCTGCACTGGGAGCCTGGGCTGCATCATGTTATCTCCTCACTCCTGCTCCACTTAGCCTGCACTGGGAGTCTGGGCTGCATCATGTTATCTCCTCACTCCTGCTCCACTTAGCCTGCACAGGGAGTCTGGGCTGCATCATGTTATCTCCACCTCCTGCTCCACTTAGCCTGCACTGGGAGTCTGGGCTGCATCATGTTATCTCCTCACTCCTGCTCCACTTAGCCTGCACTGGGAGTCTAGGCTGCATCATGTTATCTCCACCTCCTGCTCCACTTAGCCTGCACTGGGAGTCTGGGCTGCATCATGTTATCTCCTTACTCCTGATCCACTTAGCCTGCACAGGGAGTCTGGGCTGCATCATGTTATCTCCTCACTCCTGCTCCACTTAGCCTGCACATGGAGTCTGGGCTGCATCATGTTATCTCCTCACTCCTGCTCCACTTAGCCTGCACAGGGAGTCTGGGCTGCATCATGTTATCTCCTCACTCCTGCTCCACTTAGCCTGCACAGGGAGTCTGGGCTGCATCATGTTATCTCCTCACTCCTGCTCCACTTAGCCTGCACTGGGAGCCTGGGCTGCATCATGTTATCTCCTCACTCCTGCTCCACTTAGCCTGCACTGGGAGTCTGGGCTGCATCATGTTATCTCCTCACTCCTGCTCCACTTAGCCTGCACAGGGAGTCTGGGCTGCATCATGTTATCTCCTCACTCCTGCTCCACTTAGCCTGCACAGGGAGTCTGGGCTGCATCATGTTATCTCCTCACTCCTGCTCCACTTAGCCTGCACAGGGAGTCTGGGCTGCATCATGTTATCTCCTCACTTCTGCTCCACTTAGCCTGCACAGGGAGTCTGGGCTGCATCATGTTATCTCCCCACTCCCGCTGCACAGAAGTTAACACAAATTAATAATGCGACACAGCATGTAGAAATGTTGAAACTGTTAATTACTGTTCACAAAACAATGTCCATACAGGCTAGAACACTTTACAATTCAAGAAGATATCTTCGAGCTTTACAGGCTAGTTTCCAGCTGAAGTTAACATCAATTCAATACCCTAGTAATTTGTGATAATATTCAAACCATAATGAAAAATATACTGATTTCAATGCTGATTGTCACCAAAACTTTATTAATTTACTTAATCAGCCTCTCTCTCTCACATCTCTCCCAAATATCTATTGCCTGAGTGAACTGACTGTGTGAATAGGGCTCTGATGGGCCACACCCCTCTTGACTGGTGAATGATGTCATTACTGGTTAAAGGGACAGCGCACACTGTTATAAAAGAAGCTACTTCAATGCAAATGTTGATCAGTACAATAAATGAAGTCCCAAATGGAAAGGAAACATATTGTTTGTCATCTGTCGCACCTTGAAATTAGCCAAAACAAGCTCAATAACTCAATGCATGCTCCTGTATTGTGAATAGAACTAGGCTCCATCTTGATTTACCCGGTTTATCAATAGAGATATACCATTCAAAATAATGATTACCGTTATGTTGTTATGTAGTTAGATTGTTAAGAACAGTATAGTTGATTCATTAATGCATACATGGCTATCTGAAAAATGGTGTAAAGATGTCCAACGATTGAACAGAACAGTAGCTGAGTTAATCTGTCTGCATCAAGGGCCATTCTGGGACTTTGGCTAATATGCCTTCTGTTTCTGCCGTGGTATCGTTTTGGTATTGTGATTGTATCTAGTATCGTGATACTAAACCTGGTATCGTGATAACATTACTCTCCTCTCCCACATCGCCCCTCCTCACCCGCTCCGTCTCACCCCTGCCTTTTCCCTCTGTTGACCACTCTCAGTGGTTCGAGGGGGTCTACATATTTAATGTCAATCTGTACACCTGTTGAATTAGATTTGTCTACTTTAGACTAATCAATATCCTTCTGTTTCTTCTCTTTCTCTCTTTTACTGCCTCCCTTTTTTCTCTGTCCTCCAGGCAACCCTAGCGGAGAAGTTGAGTCATGGCTGTCCGGACTGTGAGGCGGTGTTCGCCACTAAGGTCCGGCTCCAGAAGCACAAGCTGTGGAACCACCCAGAGAGGGTTACCGTGGAGACCAAGGCCGAGCCCAAACTACAGAAGACCCCCGTGAAGGGGGCCGCCAAGAAAAGGTAACCTGGGTCGGGGATTTTCACCACAACGTTAACTTACCCTGTCGGCCTAGGTTTAGATTGTACCCTTGTGTCTGCTCTGTCCAGGCCTATGGAGATTACTACCCCATCGCCGGTGTTCTTCAAAGTGAAGAAGACCCAGGATGTGTCTAGTCCCTCCCAGAATGGGGAGTGTTCCCCCCAGAGGGGGGAGAGGAAACAGCACACACACCCCCAGCCCCCCCAGCATCAGGCCTCCTCATCTGACACCTCCCCCAACACTCCGGATGGCAGCGAGAGCGATGGTGAGGGGGGAAGCCTCCTCCCACCGTATCCAGATGAAGACCCTGAGAGGACAAGGCACAGTAAGATTAAAATATTATGACTAGTAGGATATTTTGTTGCCTTGTGAGGGTGCAGTCCAGTGGAAATGGGGGCCCAGTGTGTTTGACTGTTTCTTGCTCTCTGTTCTCCTCATGAGCCAGGACGGAAGCAGAAAACTCCTAAAAAGTTCACTGGAGAACAGCCCTCCATCTCTGGGACGTTCGGACTGAAAGGTAGACCCTTCTGCATTTCTCATCTCACAGCTTCTCTCACTTGCTGGAAATAGAAGTATTCTCTACTGGGTCATTGACTAGGCATGAGAGTCTGCCCCTCCACAGTGTGTATTAGTGGTAGTGTGATAGTGTCCTCTGTGTTAATGTGAGGACTGTAGAGGTGTTTCATATCCTCACTCAGTGAGCCAGTCTCGTACTCTCTTTCTCTGTTCTCATCTCCCTGCCTCCTCTCTCTCTACCACTCTCTCTTTCTCTGTTGTTCTCATCTCCCTGCCTCCTCTCTCTCTACCACTCTCTCTTTCTCTGTTGTTCTCATCTCAATTGCCTCCTCTGTCTATCACTCTCTCTTTCTCTGTTGTTCTCAACACCCTGCCTCGTCTCTCTCTACCACTCTCTCTTTCTCTGTTGTTCTCATCTCCCTGCCTCCTCTCTCTCTACCACTCTCTCTTTCTCTGTTGTTCTCATCTCCCTGCCTCCTCTCTCTCTACCACTCTCTCTTTCTCTGTTGTTCTCATCTCCCTGCCTCCTCTCTCTCTACCACTCTCTCTTTCTCTGTTCTCATCTCCCTGCCTCCTCTCTCTCTACCACTCTCTCTTTCTCTGTTGTTCTCATCTCCCTGCCTCCTCTCTCTCTACCACTCTCTCTTTCTCTGTTGTTCTCATCTCCCTGCCTCCTCTCTCTCTACTACTCTCTTTCTCTGTTGTTCTCATCTCCCTGCCTCCTCTCTCTCTATCACTCTCTCTTTCTCTGTTGTTCTCATCTCCCTGCCTCCTCTCTCTCTACCACTCTCTCTTTCTCTGTTGTTCTCATCTCCCTGCCTCCTCTCTCTCTACCACTCTCTCTTTCTCTGTTGTTCTCATCTCCCTGCCTCCTGTCTCTACCACTCTCTCTTTCTCTGTTGTTCTCATCTCCCTGCCTCCTCTCTCTCTACTACTCTCTTTCTCTGTTGTTCTCATCTCCCTGCCTCCTCTCTCTCTATCACTCTCTCTTTCTCTGTTGTTCTCATCTCCCTGCCTCCTCTCTCTCTACCACTCTCTCTTTCTCTGTTGTTCTCATCTCCCTGCCTCCTCTCTCTCTACTACTCTCTTTCTCTGTTGTTCTCATCTCCCTGCCTCCTCTCTATCACTCTCTCTTTCTCTGTTGTTCTCATCTCCCTGCCTCCTCTCTCTCTACCACTCTCTCTTTCTCTGTTGTTCTCATCTCCCTGCCTCCTCTCTCTCTACCACTCTCTCTTTCTCTGTTGTTCTCATCTCCCTGCCTCCTCTCTCTCTACCACTCTCTCTTTCTCTGTTGTTCTCATCTCCCTGCCTCCTCTCTCTCTACCACTCTCTCTTTTTCTGTTCTCATCTCCCTGCCTCCTCTCTCTCTACCACTCTCTCTTTCTCTGTTGTTCTCATCTCCCTGCCTCCTCTCTCTCTACCACTCTCTCTTTCTCAAATCAAATCAAATTGTATTTGTCACATACACATGTTTAGCAGATGTTAAAACTTCTTCTGGCTGCCAGCCCTAAGTAGGGATCAATATGACAACAGCCACTTCAAGTGCAGGGCGCGAAATTCAAAATATTTTTCTTTTTTAATATTTAACTTTCACACATTAACAACTCCAATACAGCAAATGAAAGGTACACATCTTGTGAATCCAGCCAACATGTCCGATTTTTAAAATGTTTTACAGCGAAAACAGCACGTATATTTATGTTAGCTCACCAACAAATACAAAAAAGGACAGACATTTTTCACAGCACAGGTAGCATGCACAAAGCCAACCTAACTAACCAAGAACCAACCAAACTAACCAACAAACAACTTCATCAGATGACAGTCTTATAACATGTTATTCAATAAATCTATGTTTTGTTCGAAAAATGTGCATATTTCAGGTTTAAATCATAGTTTACATTGCAGCTACAATCAGAAATTGCACCGAAAGCAGCCAGAATAATTACAGACACCAACGTCAAATACCTAAATACTCATCATAAAACATTTCTGAAAAATACATAGTGTACATCAAATGAAAGACAGGCATCTTGTGATTCCAGCCAACATTTCCGATTTATTAAGTGTTTTACAGCGAAAACACAATATAGCGTTATATTAGCTTACCACAATAGCCAGAAACACAAGCCATTTCCCAGCAGTAAAAGTTAGCGATCGTAACAAACCAGTAAAAGATATATAATTTTTGACTAACCTTGATATTCTTCATCAGATGACAGTCCTATAACATCAGGTTATACATACACTTATGTTTTGTTTGAAAATTTGCATATTTAGAGCTGAAATCAGTGGTTATACATTGTGCTAACGTAGCTACTATTTCCCACAACGTCCGGATATTTTTCTGACACTTTTTCTGACACACATATTCTGTCCAAATAGCTATTCGTAAACATAACTAAAAAATACATGTTGTATAGGAAATGATAGATCCATTAGTTCTTAATGAAATCGACGTGTTAGAATTGTAAAAAATAACTTCATTATGACATCCAGCTTCGGTATAGCTAGAGTACCCAAAAGTTGGGCGCCGACGACTAGTTCACATGTACGACAGATATATGAAATAGCATCATAAAATGTTTCTTACTTTTGCTGATCTTTCATCAGAATGTTGGACAAGGGGTCCTTTGTCGGGAACAATCGTTGTTTGGATTTAGAACGGCCTCTTTCCCTCTTGATTTAGCAAGCGCACTAGCCAAGTGGCGCACTAGCCAAGTCTCCATGTCAACAAACGGAAGAGAACGGAACACGGCAAAACTCCCGAAAAAATTTCAATAATCTGATTAAACTATATTGAAAAAACATACTTTACGATGATATGGTCACATGTATCAAATAAAATCAAAGCCGGAGATATTGGTCGTCCATAACGGCAGCTAAACAGAAGGCAAATCCAGGTACCTCCTCGCGCTCTCCAGAAAACAGGAAATGGGGGACACGTCATAGAAAGAGCTTGTATTCCACTTCAGACCAAGATAAACACTCAATTTCTTCTCTCACCGCCTCTTGACATCCAGGGGATGGCCTATGAAGTTCATGTATACTAATAAGTATCATGCCCATTTATAGGCAGGAAGTAGAACAGAGCCTCGATTTCAGACTTTCCACTTCCTGGTCAGGAAGTTTGTGCCAAATGAGTTCTGTTTGACTCACAGATATAATTCAAACTGTTTTAGAAACTAGAGAGTGTTTTCTATCCAATAGGAATAATAATATGCATATTGTACGAGCAAGAATTGAGTACGAGGCCGTTTGAAATGGGCACCTTTTATCTGGCTACTCAATACTGCCCCTGCAGCCCAAACAGGTTAAAGTGAACAAGGAGTACAGGAGGAGGCTGAGCACACACCCTTGTGGGGCCCCAGTGTTGAGGGTCAGTGAAGTGGAGATGATGTTTCCTACCTTCACCACCTGGGGCGGCCCGTCAGAAAGTCCAGGACCCCATTGCACAGGGCAGGGTTGAGCCAGGGCCTCCAGCTTGATGATGAGTTTGGAGGGTATTATGGTGTTGAATGCTGAGTTGTAGTCAAGGAACAGCATTCTTACATAGGTATTCCTCTTGTCCAGATGGGTTAGGGCAGTGTGCAGTGTGATGGCGATTGCGTCGTCTGTGGACCTGCTGGGGCGGTATGTAAACTAAAGTGGGTCTAGGGTGGCCGGTAAGGTGGAGGTGATATGATCCTTGACTAGTCTTTCGAAGCACTTCATAATGACAGAAGTGAGTGCTACGGGCAGTAGTTATTTAGTTCAGTTATCTTTGCCTTCTTGGGTACAGGAACAATGGTAGCCATCTTGAAGCATGTGGGGAAAACAGAGTGGGATAGGGAGTGATGTAACGACGTTCCTCCTCCTCTTCATCCCTCAGAATGACCACCCTCCTATTCCACCCACCTAATATAAGAGGCAACACAAAAATAAGGGACAGCTCCGGGACAAGGTAGCTCAGGACAGAGAGGTAGGTCAGAATAGAGAGGTAGCTCAGGATAGAGAGGTAGCTCAGGATAGAGGGGCAACTCCGGACTGAAGGGCAGCTCCGGACAGAGAGACAGCTCTGGACTGAGGGGCAGTTCTGGATACATGGCAGCTCTGGACGCTCATGGCTGGCTGACGGCTCTGGACGCTCATGGCTGGCTGACGGCTCTGGACGCTCATGGCTGGCTGACGGCTCTGGATGCTCATGGCTGACTGGCGGCTCTGGCAGATCCAGTCTGGTTGGCGGCTCTGGCAGATCCAGTCTGGTTGGCGGCTCTGGCAGATCCTGTCTGGTTGACGGCTCTGGCAGATCCTGTCTGGTTGGCGGCTCTGGCAGATCCTGTCTGGTTGGCGGCTCTGGCAGATCCTGACTGACGAATGGCTCTAGCGGCTCCTGACTGACTAACGGCTCTAATGGCTCGGGACAGACGGCTGGCTCAGACGGCACTGGGCAGACGGATGGCTCAGACGGCACTGGGCAGACGGATGGCTCAGACGGCACTGGGCAGACGGATGGCTCAGACGGCACTGGGCAGACGGATGGCTCAGACGGCACTGGGCAGACGGATGGCTCAGACGGCACTGGGCAGACGGATGGCTCAGACGGCACTGGGCAGACGGATGGCTCAGACGGCACTGGGCAGACGGATGGCTCTGGCCGAATGAGACGCACTGTAGACCTGGTGCGTGGTGCCGGAACTGGAGGCACCGGGCTAAGGACACGCACCTTCATGCTAGTGCGGGGAGCAGGGACAGGGCACACTGGACTCTCAAAGCATACTATTTGCCTGGTGCGTGGTACCGGCACTGGTGGCACCGGGCTGAGGGCACGCACATCAGGACGAGTACGGGGAGAAGGAACAGTGTGTACAGGGCTCTGGAGACGCACAGGTGGCTTAGTGCGTGGTGCCGGAACTGGAGGCACTGGGCTGGAGACACGCACCATAGGAAGAGTGCGTGGAGGAGGAACAGGGCTCTGAAAACGCACTGGAAGCCTGGTGCGTGGTGTAGGCACTGGTGGTACTGGGTTGGGGCGGGGAGGTAGTGCCGGAAATACCGGACCGTGCAAGGATACTGGCTCCCTTGAGCATTGAGCCTGCCCAACCTTACCTGGTTGAATGCACCCCATCGCCCGACCAGTGCGGGGAGGTGGAATAACCCGCACCGGGCTATGTAGGCGAACCGGGGACACCATGCGTAAGGCTGGTGCCATGTATGCCGGCCCGAGGAGACGCACTGGAGACCAGACGCGTTGAGCCGGCATCATGGCACCTGGCTCAATGCCCAATCTAGCCCTACCAGTGCGGGGAGGTGGAATAACCCGCACCGGGCTATGCACACGTACAGGAGACACCGTGCGCTCTACTGCGTAACACGGCGTCTGCCCGTACTCCCGCTCTCCACGGTTAGCCTGGGAAGTGGGCGCAGGTCTCCTACCTGCCCTTGGCCCACTACCTCTTAGCCCCCCCCCAAGAAATTTTTGGGGTTTCTTCACGGGCTTCCGTGCTAGCCGCGTACCTTCATAAATCCGGTCTTGAGCTTGATTCTCCGGCTTCCAGCCACGTCTCCTTGCTGCCTCCTCATACCACCGCTCTTGGGCTCTCGCTGCCTCCATCTCCTCAAGAGCGCGGCGATATTCCCCAATATGTGCCCAGTGTCCTTTTCCCTCTAAGACTTCTTCCCATGTCCAAGACTCCTGTTTAATAGGCCACTGCTCGAACTTACGCTGCTTGGTTCTGGATTGGTGGGTAATTCTGTAACGGCGTTCCTCCTCCTCTTCATCCGAAGAGGAGGAGCAGGGATTGAACCAAACTGCAGCGTTGTAATTAGACATAATGAATTTATTTAAGTGTAGACGAAAAACACGAACTTCACTTGAATACTTACAAAATAACAAAACGAATGTAGACACACCTGAACATACGAACTTACTTAAAACACGAAGAACGCACAACAGGAAAAATGACTACATAAAACGAAGAACGCACGAAACAGTCCCGTATGGTGCAACAAACACTGACACAGGAAACAACCACCCACAACAAACAGTGTGAAAACACCTACCTTAATATGACTCTCAATCAGAGGAAATGAAAACCACCTGCCTCTAATTGAGAGCCATATTAGGTCACCCTTAAACAAACATAGAAACAGAAAACATAGACTGCCCACCCAAACTCACGTCCTGACCAACTAACACATACAAAAACTAACAGAAACATGTCAGGAACGTGACAAGTGATTTAATATGTCCTTAAACACACCTGCCAGCTGATCTGTGCATGCTTTGAAGACGCGACTAGGGATGCCGTCTGGGCCAGAAGTTTTGCAAGGGTTAACACCTTTACATTTTTTACTCACGTTAGCCACGGAGAAGGGGGGGCGCAGTCCTTGTTAGCGGGCCGTGACGGTGGCACTGTATTATCCTCAAAGCGGGAAAAGAAGGTGTTTAGTTTGTCTGGAAGCGTGACGTCGGTGTCCGATTTTGCCTATAAGACGGAAGGAGCAAGATGGCGTCGTGGTCAGATTTGCCAAAGGGAGGGCGGAGGAGGGCTTTGTATGCGTCGCGGAAGTTAGAGTAGCAGTGGTCGAGGGTGTTGTGCATGCATGTAGCACAATCAATATGCTGGAAGAATTTAGGTAGACTTATTCTCAAATGTGTTTTGTTATAATCCCCAGCTACAATAAATGCAGCTTCAGGATGTATGGTTTCAGTTTGCATATAGTCCAGTGAAGTTCCTTGATGGCCGTCTTGGTGTCTGCTTGAAGGGGAAAGTACACAGCTGTGACTATAACTGACGAGAATTCTCTTGGTAGGTAAAATGGCCAGCACTTGATTGTAAGAAATTATAGTTCTGGTGAGCAGAAGGACTTGAGTTCCTGTATGTTGTTATGATTACACCATGAGTCGTTAATCATAAAGCATACACCCCCGCCCTTCCTTTTTATCTCTGTCGGCGTGATGCATGGAGAAGCCCGGTGGCTGAACCGATTCCGACAACAGAGAGAGCCATGTTTCCGTGAAACAGAGAATGTTACAATCTCTGATGTCTCTCTGGAAGGCAAACCTTGCTCGAATTTCGTCTACCTTGTTGTCAAGAGACTGGACATTGGCGAGTAGTATGCTCGGGAGCGGTGTGCGATGTGCATGTCTACGGAGCCTGGCCAGGTGGCCGCTTTGTCTGCCCCTCCTGCGGCGTCATTGTTTTGGATCGCCTACTGGAATTAGCTCCATTGTCCTGGGTGGTGGTCCGAACAGAGGATCCGCTTCGGGAAAGTCGTATTCCTGGTCGTAATGTTGGTAAATTGAAGTTGCTCTTATATCCAATAGTTCTTCCCGGCTGTATGTAATAAGACTTAAGATTTCCTGGGGTAACAATGTAAGAAACAATTCGTAAAAAAATAAAATAAATAAATACTGCATTGTTTCCTAAGAACTCGAAGCGAGGCGACCATCTCTGTCGGCGCCATACCATCTCCCTGCCTCCTCTCTCTCTACCACTCTCTCTCTTTCTGTTTCGTTTTATTGTTCTCTCTGTGTATTCCTCTTAGTCAGCATTATCTTCACTGTCTTTCCCTCCCCGACTCTCTCTTTCCCTCCCTGACTCTCTCTTTCCCTCCCTGACTCTCTCTTTCCCTCTCTTTCCCTCCCTGACTCTCTTTCCCTCCCTGACTCTCTCTTTCCCTCCCTGACTCTCTCTTTTTCTTCCTGACTCTCTTTTTCTTCCTGACTCTCTTTCCCTCCCTGACTCTCTCTTCCCCTCCCCGACTCTCTCTTTCCCTCCCTGACTCTCTCTTTCCCTCCCTGACTCTCTTTCCCTCCCTGACTCTCTTTCCCTCCCCGACTCTCTCTTTCCCTCCCCGACTCTCTCTTTCCCTCCCTGACTCTCTCTTTCCCTCCCTGACTCTCTCTTTCCCTTCCTGACTCTTTCTCTCCCTGACTCTCTCTTTCCCTCCCTGACTCTCTCTTTCCCTCCCTGACTCTCTCTTTCCCTCCCTGACTCTCTCTTTCCCTCCCTGACTCTCTCTTTCCCTCCCTGACACTCTCTTTCCCTCCCTGACTCTCTATTTCCCTCCCTGACTCTCTTTCCCTCCCTGACTCTCTCTTTCCCTCCCTCTCTCTTATTTTACGTCCTCACTCTTGTTCCTCCTGTGAAATGCAGCTGCTAAATAAAAAGTATGCCTCTGTAATTGTCCTGGTGTTGTTCTGCACTGCCTAAAGGACTCTGTTTCAAACTCTCTTTAACTCTGACTGTAAATGTCCCTGGATCCCTTTCCCCCGTTACTGAACCTGAACCATGTACACACGTATGCACACGTCACGTCCACAGTCACACACTGTATGTTTCAGGTATGAACAAGGTAGAGGAGAAGCTAAAGGCTGGTCGTGTGAAGAGATCAGAGGGAGGTCTGTTCAGCGAGGAGCCCCAGAGGAAGAACCCTGGCCCAGCCTCCAGAAGAGACCCACCACCCCTCATCTCTGGTACTCAAATGGCTGTTCTGGACTACTTGTGTATTTTGGTTTATTGACAAGACAAAATCCATCTCCCAATTTACTCCCTCGTACACATGTTTACCTCAGCGTGTTTCTGACAATATAAAGTATTGATTGGTTGATTGGTTGATGTATCGTCCAGGTACTCCAGCAGAGGCCCAGTGGCAGCATGCCATCTCAGAGCGAGGGGAGGTGCTCTGTCCTACCTGCTCCATCGTCACCAGAAAGACTGTCTCCGGCCTTAAGAAACACATGGAGATCTGCCAAAAGGTGAGTGGACCACACAGCTGTCAATCAAAACAGAGGCCTAGGGTGATTGTACAGGAGAACTATATCAATCCAAACAGATGTTTTCACAACTCAAATGAAATAGTGCCAATCTTTCCCTTTCATTTGAGATTGTAGCCTGCAGATTTCTGTTACTGCTTGTAGCAGGATCCTCACAACAGATGGCCATATTCTGTCTCAGTTCGACTTCTGAAGTATGAATACATTTGACGTAACATATTTTGATTTGGGGGTGAACAATATATTTATGATCCGTCATCACCATTCTCGTCACATCTGGCTTTCATTCCTCTAAATGAAGGATTGTGTTTCACACTCACTGTTGAAACTCTGAAACAGCAATATATCATTTGACACTTGCCCTAAATCACATTCCATATGTCCCATGTTCTATATAATATTATACTTGGGTTCTGTTCCACATCTGTTCTTGATTCCAACTCGCTCAAACAATTGTTCTGAACACATTCTGATCAGTGTCAGTTGCCATACATATTTATACCAACATCTAAATATTACTGTACATTATATAATGCTGTGTACAACAACAATATACACTCAGTGGACAGTTTATTAGGTACACCACCCTGTTCATGAAAATGGTTAGCTCCTACAGACAGTGAGTCACGTGGTTTGTTGATGAGAGGTTGAAGGAGAACGGCAAGAATGGTGCAAGCTAACAGGCAGGCCACAAACAGGAAAATACTGGAGCAGTACAACAGTGGTGTGCAGAACGGCATCTCGTAGAGTACAACTCGTCCACCCTTGTCACGGTGGGATTTTGCAACAGGCAACTACACCGGGTTCCACTCCTATCAGCTAAAAAGAATAAGAAGTGGCTCCAGTGGGCACATGATCACCAACACTGGACAACTGAGGGGTGGAACAACATTGTCTGGTCTGGCGAATCCTACTTCCTGTTGCGTCATGCTGATGGCAGAGTTAGGGTTTGGCTTAAGCAGCATGAGTCCATGGCCCCATCCTGCCTGGTAGCTTTTCATGGCACACGTTAGGCTCCTTGATACCAATTGAGCAACGTTTCCATACGCTGAAGACTTCAGGTTGTTCTGGAGACAACTGGGGGGTCCGACCTGTACTAGATCGGTGTACGTAATAAACTGTCCGCTGAGTGTATTACAGTATATTATATTGGTATTTTAATTATTGTACTGCTTTCTGTGATGCAGTTTTAACCACTTCATCGAGTTCTGACTAATATTGTACTCTGGGGATGAGAATGAGTCCGGCACACTGTTAGACCCCTGCCTCTCTCTGAGGACCCCTCGGGAAAGGTCTGGGGAGCCATTCGATTGCAAAGTAATGATTGAAGGGCTGGAGGAATGATACTGTGGCTGAGTCTCAATACTCTGAAGTAGCCTCCACTCGTTTAACTGTACCACTCTGAAAACCCAGGCTAGCTCAAAGCAATCAGGAAAGGACACAAGGAGAGGTAGCCTAGACTATTCAGACACACACTAAGATTGCTGTGTGACAGTAAGCTGGGTCAGTAGTAGGTACTTTTGAGAGCCTGTTCTTTATGAAGCCTGGCCTGGTGGGCTGTGAGACTGTAAAAGTGACTGCATTGCCATTAAGGAGTGGTGGAATCCCCACATCAGTACAGGGGTCAGTCACTGTAAAACCTCTTCCAGATACGTCCATATGTGTCTTCATGAAAACAGATACTCTCCAGTTATTGGTCTTGATGACTACCTGACAAAGACCATTCTGGGTGAAATGGTTCTGTATCACTAGCTCATGTGAAGCTCACGCTGGGGGAACAGTGAGCAGAAATGCACTCTCTTTTCATAGGTTCTTTACTGTCATTGGATTCAAGAGGCTCTGATGAATAGGAATGACTGTGTGACCTTTGTCCTTTAACCCTGCAGCTCCAGGACGCCCTGAAGTGCCAGGAGTGCCACAAACAGTTCCGGTCCAAGGCCGGACTCAACTACCATACAATGGCTGAGCACAGCAGCAAGGTACACACATGCACGCACACACACACACACACACGTTTTCTCCCGAAGTTGATTGATCTATTGAGCCGCTGGTCAGAAACGATCCATTTTAAACGTAACCCTGGGGGTTTCATCAACAACATGACAGCGGAGGGAACTCTGTTGGGGTTCCCTTCAGACGTGAGGCATTGTTTGGGATTGGGGATAAATGTCCTAATTGATTTCTATTGTTCTGCTTTTTGGCAGACCTGAAGTTCTGATTGATATGGCGGTTCTGAGAGCCTGCACATTCCATTCTGGTGCTGTGTTCAGTCCCTCAGTAGAGAGGTTCATCAAGATTTCAAAATGGCCCTCCCTCCTGCATTAGTGGAATGGTGCTCATATTAAGTTTGTTGAATAATTCAAAACTACTATCTCAGAAAGCTTCATAAAATATAAATGAGCAAATCTGTGTGTGTGTGTATTCCAGTCAGCCTTGCCATCATAGCTGATCTGTTTAAATGATGCCCTCATTTGTGTTCAGTCTCTGCCTTTTGTCCCATGGTCATATTGGCAGCTCTCCATATCATTATTAGGAGAGAGTGCAGTTTGTGTTTTAAAGCAGTGATTCGAACTTCCTGTGTGTGTGTGTGTGTGTGTGTGTGTGTGTGTGTGTGTGTGTGTGTGTGTGTGTGTGTGTGTGTGTGTGTTCTGCATTACCTGCAGAAGTGGCATCATTGCTATTCTGTACCCAGTGTGTGTCCTCTGGTCACATGGCTGAGCCACAGTGCAGTGTGGGAAAAGCCAGCAGGCTGACAGTGACCTTGTTGTTGTACTGTGATACACTAGCTAACTCGTATTTTCTACACTCTTAGAAACAAAGGTGCTAGAACCAACAAGGGATCTTCAGCTCTCTCCATAGGAGAACCTTTTGAAGAACCCTTTTTGGTTCCATGTAGAACCCTTTTCACATAGGGTTCTAGATGGAACCCAAAAGAGTTCTACCTGCAACCAAAAAGGGTTATCCTATGGCGACAGCCGAAGAACCCTTTTGGAACCCTTTCTTTTACTAAGAGTGTATCTCCTCTCTATCCCTCTCCCTAGTGCTCTCTCTCTCTAGTGCTCTCGCTCTATCCCTCTCCCTAGTGCTCTCTCTCTCTAGTGCTCTCGCTCTATCCCTCTCTCTAGTGCTCTCTCTCTCTCTAGTACTCCCCCCTCTCTCTCTCTAGTGCTCTCTCTCTAGTACTCCCCCCTCTCTCTCTCTAGTGCTCTCTCTCTCTAGTGCTCTCTCTCTAGTACTCCCCCTCTCTCTCCCTCTAGTGCTCTCTCTCTAGTGATCTCTCTCTCTCTAGTGCTCTCTTTCTAGTGCCCTCTCTTTCTCTAGTGCTCTCTCTCTCTCTAGTACTCCCCCCTCTCTCTCTAGTGCTCTCTCTCCCTAGTGCTCTCTCCCTCTAGTGCTCTCTCTCTAGTGCTCTCTCTCACTAGTGCTCTCTCTCTCTCTAGTGCTCTCTCTCTCTAGTGCTCTCTCTCTCTAGTGCTCTCTCTCTCTCTAGTGCTCTCTCTCTCTCTAGTGCTCTCTCTCTCTAGTGCTCTCTCTCTCTCTAGTGCTCTCTCTCTCTAGTACTCCCCCTCTCTCTCTCTGTGCTCTCTCTCTCTCTAGTGCTCTCGCTCTATCCCTCTCTCTAGTGCTCTCTCTCTCTCGTACTCCCCCCTCTCTCTCTCTAGTGCTCTCTCTCTAGTACTCCCCCCTCTCTCTCTCTAGTGCTCTCTCTCTAGTACTCCCCCCTCTCTCTCTCTAGTGCTCTCTCTTTCTAGTGCTCTCTCTCTCTAGTACTCCCCCTCTCTCTCCCTCTAGTGCTCTCTCTCTAGTGATCTCTCTCTCTCTAGTGCTCTCTTTCTAGTGCCCTCTCTTTCTCTAGTGCTCTCTCTCTCTCTAGTACTCCCCCCTCTCTCTCTAGTGCTCTCTCTCCCTAGTGCTCTCTCCCTCTAGTGCTCTCTCTTTAGTGCTCTCTCTCGCTAGTGCTCTCTCTCTCTCTCTCTAGTGCTCTCTCTCTCTAGTGCTCTCTCTCTCTAGTGCTCTCTCTCTCTCTAGTGCTCTCTCTCTCTAGTACTCCCCCTCTCTCTCTCTGTGCTCTCTCTCTCTCTAGTGCTCTCTCTCTCTAGTACTCCCCCCTCTCTCTCTCTAGTGCTCTCTCTCTCTCTCTAGTGCTCTCTCTCTCTCTAGTGCTCTCTCTCTCTCTAGTACTCCCCCTCTCTCTCTCTAGTGCTCTCTCTCTCGCTAGTACTCTCCCCTCTCTCTCTCTAGTGCTCTCTCTCTCTCTAGTGCTCTCTCTCTCTAGTACTCCCCCCTCTCTCTCTCTAGTGCCCTCTCTCTCTCTAGTGCTCTCTCTCTCTCTAGTACTCCTCCCCCTCTCTCTAGTGATCTCCCTCGCTAGTGCTTTCTCTCTTTCTCGCTCTCTAGTGCTCTCTCTCTCTCTAGTACCCCCCCTCTCTCTCTCTAGTGTGCTCTCTGTCTAGTGCTCTCTCTCTCTAGTGCTCTCTCTCTCTTTCTCTCTCTCTAGTGCTCTCTCTCTCTTTCTCTCTCTAGTGCTCTCTCTCTCTTTCTCTCTCTCGAGTGCTCTCTCTCTCTAATACTCCCACCTCTCTCTCTAATGCTCTCTCTAGTACTCCCTCTCTCTTTCTCTCTCTCTAGTGCTCTCTCTTTCTCTCTCCCTCTTGTGCTCTCTCTCTCTCTCTCTTTCTCTCTTTCTAGTGCTCTCTCTCTAATACCCCCCCCTCTCTCTAATGCTCTCTCTAGTACTCCCTCTCTCTTTCTCTCTCTCTAGTGCTCTCTCTCTCTCTCTCTCTAGTACTCCCCCCTCTCTCTCTAGTGCTCTCTCACTCTAGTGCTCCCTCTCTCTCTAGTGCTCTCTCTCTTTCTCTCTCTCGTACTCCCCCCTCTCTCTCTAGTGCTCTCTCTTTCTCTCTAGTGCTCTCTCTCTTTCTCTCTCTCTAGTACTCCCCCCTCTCTCTCTATTGCTCTCTCACTCTAGTGCTCCCTCTCTCTCTCTCGATTTCTCTCTCACTCTAGTGCTCCCTCTCTCTCTAGTGCTCTCTCTCTTTCTCTCTCTCTAGTACTCCCCCCTCTCTCTCTATTGCTCTCTCACTCTAGTGCTCCCTCTCTCTCTTTCTCTCTCTAGAGCTCTCTCTCTTTCTCTCTCTCTAGTACTCCCCCCTCTCTCTCTATTGCTCCCTCTCTCTCTAGTGCTCTCTCTCTCTCTATTGCTCCCTCTCTCTCTAGTGCTCTCCATCTTTCTCTCTCTCTAGTGCTCTCTCTCTCTCTCTAGGGTGCCCTCCCTCTCTTTCTCTCTCTAGGGTGCCCTCTCTCTCTCTCTCTAGGGTGCCCTCCCTCTCTCTCTCTAGGGTGCCCTCCCTTTCTCTCTCTCTCTAGGGTGCCCTCCCTCTCTCTCTCTCTCTAGGGTGCCCTCCCTCTCTCTCTCTAGGGTGCCCTCCCTTTCTCTCTCTCTCTAGGGTGCCCTCCCTCTCTCTCTCTCTCTAGGGTGCCCTCCCTCTCTTTCTCTCTCTAGGGTGCCCTCTCTCTCTCTCTCTAGGGTGCCCTCCCTTTCTCTCTCTCTCTAGGGTGCCCTCTCTCTCTCTCTCTAGGGTGCCCTCCCTTTCTCTCTCTCTCTAGGGTGCCCTTTCTCTCTCTCTCTAGGGTGCCCTTTCTCTCTCTCTCTAGGGTGCCCTCCCTTTCTCTCTCTCTCTAGGGTGCCCTCTCTCTCTCTCTCTAGGGTGCCCTCCCTTTCTCTCTCTCTCTAGGGTGCCCTCCCTCTCTCTCTCTAGGGTGCCCTCCCTTTCTCTCTCTCTCTAGGGTGCCCTCCCTCTCTCTCTCTAGGGTGCCCTCCCTCTCTCTCTCTAGGGTGCCCTCCCTCTCTCTCTCTCTAGGGTGCCCTCCCTCTCTCTCTCTCTAGGGTGCCCTCCCTCTCTCTCTCTAGGGTGCCCTCCCTCTCTCTCTCTAGGGTGCCCTCCCTCTCTCTCTCTCTAGGGTGCCCTCCCTCTCTCTCTCTCTAGGGTGCCCTCCCTCTCTCTCTCTAGGGTGCCCTCCCTCTCTCTCTCTCTAGGGTGCCCTCCCTCTCTCTCTCTAGGGTGCCCTCCCTTTCTCTCTCTCTCTAGGGTGCCCTCCCTTTCTCTCTCTCTCTAGGGTGCCCTCCCTCTCTCTCTCTCTCTAGGGTGCCCTCCCTCTCTCTCTCTCTCTAGGGTGCCCTCCCTCTCTCTCTCTAGGGTGCCCTCCCGCTCTCTCTCTCTCTCTCTCTCTCTCTCTCGTGCTCCCTCTCTCTCCCTCTCTCTCTCTCTCTCTCTCTCTCTTTCTCTCTCTCTCTCTCTCTTGTGCTCCCTCTCTCTCTCCTTTTCTCTTTCGCTCTCTCTTACTTCCTCTCACACTCTCACAAAATGTCTCTCGCACTTTCCCACTCTCTTTCTTTCTCTGTCTTTTTCAATATATATTTCTCCTTCACTCTTTCTCCCCCCTCACTCTCGCTCATGTCTGATAAAGGTTTTACAAATAAATGCTGGGGGTTTCTGTGTGTCCCCTGGTGGATCTAAGACTGGTGGGAGTGTGTTCTCCAGCCTCAGGGTCTGACTGACATGATTCACTTTGTTTTAGTGTGGGAATAACATGTATTCCTCTGAGTTACAGTCTTATCCCCCTCTTTTCCCTCTCAGACTAGGGATGTGTCTCAATAATCTCAAATGGCTTCCTCTCCTTCATCTGTACACTCCTAGAAAAAATGGTTCCAAAAGGGTTCTTCAGCTGTCCCCATGTGTTCTACCTGGAACCCAAAAAGGTTCTTCAAAGGGTTCTCTTATGGGGACAGCCGAAGAACCTTTTTAGGTTCTAGATAGCACCTTTTTTTCTAAGAGGGTACCAATCTAAAAACATAAGTGAAATCAAAATGGAGGATGCCCACCAGGAATACAGAGGATGGAAAAGAGACAAGGACAGAAAGCCAATGTAGACTATTGAGATGCACCTGAGAGTGTATCCACAGTTGCATTTTTAATTCAGAGAGTTGTTCTCTCAACATATCAACTTATTCACTGTCCTGATGTGTAGTCCCCTCCCCTGTCCTCTCTCTGGCTGTGTTGTCAGCTGATGTGTAGTCCCCTCCCCTGTCCTCTCTCTGGCTGTGTTGTCAGCTGATGTGTAGTCCCCTCCCCTGTCCTCTCTCTGGCTGTGTTGTCAGCTGATGTGTAGTCCCCTCCCCTGTCCTCTCTCTGGCTGTGTTGTCAGCTGATGTGTAGTCCCCTCCCCTGTCCTCTCTCTGGCTGTGTTGTCAGCTGATGTGTAGTCCCCTCCCCTGTCCTCTCTCTGGCTGTGTTGTCAGCTGATGTGTAGTCCCCTCCCCTGTCCTCTCTCTGGCTGTGTTGTCAGCTGATGTGTAGTCCCCTCCCCTGTCCTCTCTCTGGCTGTGATGTCAGCTGATGTGTAGTCCCCTCCCCTGTCCTCTCTCTGGCTGTGATGTCAGCTGATGTGTAGTCCCCTCCCCTGTCCTCTCTCTGGCTGTGATGTCAGCTGATGTGTAGTCCCCTCCCCTGTCCTCTCTCTGGCTGTGATGTCAGCTGATGTGTAGTCCCCTCCCCTGTCCTCTCTCTGGCTGTGATGTCAGCTGATGTGTAGTCCCCTCCCCTGTCCTCTCTCTGGCTGTGTTGTCAGCTGATGTGTAGTCCCCTCCCCTGTCCTCTCTCTGGCTGTGTTGTCAGCTGATGTGTAGTCCCCTCCCCTGTCCTCTCTCTGGCTGTGATGTCAGCTGATGTGTAGTCCCCTCCCCTGTCCTCTCTCTGGCTGTGTTGTCAGCTGATGTGTAGTCCCCTCCCCTGTCCTCTCTCTGGCTGTGTTGTCAGCTGATGTGTAGTCCCCTCCCCTGTCCTCTCTCTGGCTGTGCTGTGATGTCAGCTGATGTGTAGTCCCCTCCCCTGTCCTCTCTCTGGCTGTGTTGTCAGCTGATGTGTAGTCCCCTCCCCTGTCCTCTCTCTGGCTGTGTTGTCAGCTGATGTGTAGTCCCCTCCCCTGTCCTCTCTCTGGCTGTGTTGTCAGCTGATGTGTAGTCCCCTCCCCTGTCCTCTCTCTGGCTGTGTTGTCAGCTGATGTGTAGTCCCCTCCCCTGTCCTCTCTCTGGCTGTGTTGTCAGCTGATGTGTAGTCCCCTCCCCTGTCCTCTCTCTGGCTGTGCTGTGATGTCAGCTGATGTGTAGTCCCCTCCCCTGTCCTCTCTCTGGCTGTGCTGTGATGTCAGCTGATGTGTAGTCCCCTCCCCTGTCCTCTCTCTGGCTGTGTTGTCAGCTGATGTGTAGTCCCCTCCCCTGTCCTCTCTCTGGCTGTGCTGTGATGTCAGCTGATGTGTAGTCCCCTCCCCTGTCCTCTCTCTGGCTGTGCTGTCAGCTGATGTGTAGTCCCCTCCCCTGTCCTCTCTCTGGCTGTGATGTCAGCTGATGTGTAGTCCCCTCCCCTGTCCTCTCTCTGGCTGTGATGTCAGCTGATGTGTAGTCCCCTCCCCTGTCTTCTCTCTGGCTGTGCTGTGTTGTCAGCTGATGTGTAGTCCCCTCCCCTGTCCTCTCTGGCTGTGCTGTGATGTCAGCTGATGTGTAGTCCCCTCCCCTGTCCTCTCTCTGGCTGTGTTGTCAGCTGATGTGTAGTCCCCTCCCCTGTCCTCTCTCTGGCTGTGCTGTGATGTCAGCTGATGTGTAGTCCCCTCCCCTGTCCTCTCTCTGGCTGTGCTGTGATGTCAGCTGATGTGTAGTCCCCTCCCCTGTCCTCTCTCTGGCTGTGTTGTCAGCTGATGTGTAGTCCCCTCCCCTGTCCTCTCTCTGGCTGTGCTGTCAGCTGATGTGTAGTCCCCTCCCCTGTCCTCTCTCTGGCTGTGATGTCAGCTGATGTGTAGTCCCCTCCCCTGTCTTCTCTCTGGCTGTGCTGTGATGTCAGCTGATGTGTAGTCCCCTCCCCTGTCCTCTCTCTGGCTGTGCTGTGCTGTCAGCTGATGTGTAGTCCTCTCTCTGGCTGTGCTGTCAGCTGATATGTAGTCCCCTCCCCTGTCCTCTCTCTGGCTGTGCTGTGATGTCAGCTGATGTGTAGTCCCCTCCCCTGTCCTCTCTCTGGCTGTGCTGTCAGCTGATGTGTAGTCCCCTCCCCTGTCCTCTCCCTGGCTGTGCTGTGCTGTCAGCTGATGTGTAGTCCCCTCCCCTGTCCTCTCCCTGGCTGTGCTGTGATGTCAGCTGATGTGTAGTCCCCTCCCCTGTCCTCTCTCTGGCTGTGATGTCAGCTGATGTGTAGTCCCCTCCCCTGTCCTCTCCCTGGCTGTGCTGTGCTGTCAGCTGATGTGTAGTCCCCTCCCCTGGCCTCTCCCTGGCTGTGCTGTGATGTCAGCTGATGTGTAGTCCCCTCCCCTGTCCTCTCTCTGGCTGTGCTGTCAGCTGATGTGTAGTCCCCTCCCCTGTCCTCTCTCTGGCTGTGCTGTCAGCTGATGTGTAGTCCCCTCCCCTGTCCTCTCTCTGGCTGTGCTGTCAGCTGATGTGTAGTCCCCTCCCCTGTCCTCTCTCTGGCTGTGATGTCAGCTGATGTGTAGTCCCCTCCCCTGTCCTCTCCCTGGCTGTGATGTCAGCTGATGTGTAGTCCCCTCCCCTGTCCTCTCCCTGGCTGTGCTGTGCTGTCAGCTGATGTGTAGTCCCCTCCCCTGTCCTCTCTCTGGCTGTGATGTCAGCTGATGTGTAGTCCCCTCCCCTGTCCTCTCTCTGGCTGTGATGTCAGCTGATGTGTAGTCCCCTCCCCTGTCCTCTCTCTGGCTGTGATGTCAGCTGATGTGTAGTCCCCTCCCCTGTCCTCTCTCTGGCTGTGTTGTCAGCTGATGTGTAGTCCCCTCCCCTGTCCTCTCTCTGGCTGTGTTGTCAGCTGATGTGTAGTCCCCTCCCCTGTCCTCTCTCTGGCTGTGCTGTGATGTCAGCTGATGTGTAGTCCCCTCCCCTGTCCTCTCTCTGGCTGTGTTGTCAGCTGATGTGTAGTCCCCTCCCCTGTCCTCTCTCTGGCTGTGTTGTCAGCTGATGTGTAGTCCCCTCCCCTGTCCTCTCTCTGGCTGTGCTGTGATGTCAGCTGATGTGTAGTCCCCTCCCCTGTCCTCTCTCTGGCTGTGTTGTCAGCTGATGTGTAGTCCCCTCCCCTGTCCTCTCTCTGGCTGTGTTGTCAGCTGATGTGTAGTCCCCTCCCCTGTCCTCTCTCTGGCTGTGTTGTCAGCTGATGTGTAGTCCCCTCCCCTGTCCTCTCTCTGGCTGTGTTGTCAGCTGATGTGTAGTCCCCTCCCCTGTCCTCTCTCTGGCTGTGTTGTCAGCTGATGTGTAGTCCCCTCCCCTGTCCTCTCTCTGGCTGTGCTGTGATGTCAGCTGATGTGTAGTCCCCTCCCCTGTCCTCTCTCTGGCTGTGCTGTGATGTCAGCTGATGTGTAGTCCCCTCCCCTGTCCTCTCTCTGGCTGTGTTGTCAGCTGATGTGTAGTCCCCTCCCCTGTCCTCTCTCTGGCTGTGCTGTGATGTCAGCTGATGTGTAGTCCCCTCCCCTGTCCTCTCTCTGGCTGTGCTGTCAGCTGATGTGTAGTCCCCTCCCCTGTCCTCTCTCTGGCTGTGATGTCAGCTGATGTGTAGTCCCCTCCCCTGTCCTCTCTCTGGCTGTGATGTCAGCTGATGTGTAGTCCCCTCCCCTGTCTTCTCTCTGGCTGTGCTGTGATGTCAGCTGATGTGTAGTCCCCTCCCCTGTCCTCTCTCTGGCTGTGCTGTGCTGTCAGCTGATGTGTAGTCCTCTCTCTGGCTGTGCTGTCAGCTGATGTGTAGTCCTCTCCCCTGTCCTCTCTCTGGCTGTGCTGTGATGTCAGCTGATGTGTAGTCCCCTCCCCTGTCCTCTCTCTGGCTGTGCTGTCAGCTGATGTGTAGTCCCCTCCCCTGTCCTCTCTCTGGCTGTGCTGTGTTGTCAGCTGATGTGTAGTCCCCTCCCCTGTCCTCTCCCTGGCTGTGCTGTGCTGTCAGCTGATGTGTAGTCCCCTCCCCTGTCCTCTCCCTGGCTGTGCTGTGATGTCAGCTGATGTGTAGTCCCCTCCCCTGTCCTCTCTCTGGCTGTGATGTCAGCTGATGTGTAGTCCCCTCCCCTGTCCTCTCCCTGGCTGTGCTGTGCTGTCAGCTGATGTGTAGTCCCCTCCCCTGGCCTCTCCCTGGCTGTGCTGTGATGTCAGCTGATGTGTAGTCCCCTCCCCTGTCCTCTCTCTGGCTGTGCTGTCAGCTGATGTGTAGTCCCCTCCCCTGTCCTCTCTCTGGCTGTGCTGTCAGCTGATGTGTAGTCCCCTCCCCTGTCCCCTCTCTGGCTGTGCTGTCAGCTGATGTGTAGTCCCCTCCCCTGTCCTCTCTCTGGCTGTGATGTCAGCTGATGTGTAGTCCCCTCCCCTGTCCTCTCCCTGGCTGTGATGTCAGCTGATGTGTAGTCCCCTCCCCTGTCCTCTCCCTGGCTGTGCTGTGCTGTCAGCTGATGTGTAGTCCCCTCCCCTGTCCTCTCTCTGGCTGTGCTGTCAGCTGATGTGTAGTCCCCTCCCCTGTCCTCTCTCTGGCTGTGATGTCAGCTGATGTGTAGTCCCCTCCCCTGTCCTCTCTCTGGCTGTGATGTCAGCCGATGTGTAGTCCCCTCCCCTGTCCTCTCTCTGGCTGTGCTGTCAGCTGATGTGTAGTCCCCTCCCCTGTCCTCTCCCTGGCTGTGCTGTGCTGTCAGCTGATGTGTAGTCCCCTCCCCTGTCCTCTCCCTGGCTGTGCTGTGCTGTCAGCTGATGTGTCGTCCCCTCCCCTGTCCTCTCCCTGGCTGTGCTGTGCTGTCAGCTGATGTGTAGTCCCCTCCCCTGTCCTCTCCCTGGCTGTGCTGTGCTGTCAGCTGATGTGTAGTCCCCTCCCCTGTCCTCTCCCTGGCTGTGCTGTGATGTCAGCTGATGTGTAGTCCCCTCCCCTGTCCTCTCCCTGGCTGTGCTGTGATGTCAGCTGATGTGTAGTCCCCTCCCCTGTCCTCTCTCTGGCTGTGCTGTGATGTCAGCTGATGTGTAGTCCCCTCCCCTGTCCTCTCCCTGGCTGTGCTGTGCTGTCAGCTGATGTGTAGTCCCCTCCCCTGTCCTCTCCCTGGCTGTGCTGTGATGTCAGCTGATGTGTAGTCCCCTCCCCTGTCCTCTCTCTGGCTGTGATGTCAGCTGATGTGTAGTCCCCTCCCCTGTCCTCTCCCTGGCTGTGCTGTGCTGTCAGCTGATGTGTAGTCCCCTCCCCTGTCCTCTCCCTGGCTGTGCTGTGATGTCAGCTGATGTGTAGTCCCCTCCCATGTCCTCTCTCTGGCTGTGCTGTGATGTCAGCTGATGTGTAGTCCCCCCCCCTGTCCTCTCCCTGGCTGTGATGTCAGCTGATGTGTAGTCCCCTCCCCTGTCCTCTCTCTGGCTGTGATGTCAGCTGATGTGTAGTCCCCTCCCCTGTCCTCTCCCTGGCTGTGCTGTGCTGTCAGCTGATGTGTAGTCCCCTCCCCTGTCCTCTCTCTGGCTGTGCTGTGTTGTCAGCTGATGTGTAGTCCCCTCCCCTGTCCTCTCTCTGGCTGTGATGTCAGCTGATGTGTAGTCCCCTCCCCTGTCCTCTCTCTGGCTGTGCTGTCAGCTGCTGTTTTTATCAGACATGTTTTTGGCACTGATAAACCCTTCGGTGAAAACATTAGTTTGACAGTTGTCATAAACATGTCTTGAGTAACGGCCTTGCCATGAAACCATTTAATGATCCTGGCACCGACTGACGCCTGAGATGGAAAACACATTTTCCCGGCCTAGTTGGGAGGGGGAGGTGTTTTGAGGGGACACGACTCTGGTGCGACGCTGTGTTTGTTCCCCCTTCAGGCCTCGGGGAGCGAGGGCCAGACGGGGGACAGGCAGGAGGAGAGAGAGAGGCTGCGCAGAGTGCTCAAACAGATGGGACGAATCAAGTGTCCTAACGAGGTATGTACTCATGTGCTTCTTTTTCTCTATAATCCCACTTTCTCTCTCTCTCTCTCTCTCTCTCTCTCTCTCTCTCTCTCTCTCTCTCTCTCTCTCTCTCTCTCTCTCTCTCTCTCTCTCTCTCTCTCTCTCTCTCTCTCTCTCTCTTTTCTATTTCTGCTGCACACCCCTCCATCTAACCCTCTCTCCTTCTTTCTTTCTTTCTTTCTTTCTTTCTCTCTCTCCTCTCTCACTCCCTCCTTCCCTCTCTCTTTCTTGTTATTCTGCCCAAACACACATCAACACTCTGTTACCAATTACTCACACTAGAGTAGAGAGGAGAGAGGTGAAGAAACAGGGCAGCTGAGACAGACACTCTCACTAACCTCTCTTCATCCATTCATGGGCATTTCATTTATTTCTTCCACTTCTAACTCACTCTTCTCTTATTCAACCACAAAAATGGTTTCCACCTCTCTTGAGAAAGCTAGTTTATGTCAGTGACACTATATGAAGTTAGATGAATATAACCTAGACATGTTCGTTAAACACATTCATATTCTGCTCTACTAACCTGATTTCCAGTCTAATGTGAATTTTCTATTTCTCCCATTTTCAATGTTGCATGCACACGTACGTGCACCCACACACCCACAGGGCTGCTCGGCCCATTTCTCCAGTCTGATGGGGTACCAGTACCATCAGAAGCGCTGTGGCAGAGAGCTGTCAGAGGAGGACAAGCCTGTGTTTCTGTGTCAGCACTGTGGGAAGACCTACCGCTCCAAGGCTGGCAGAGACTACCACCTCCGCACTGAACACCGCACCCCCACCACCACCAACACCCACAACACCACCAACATCAACGATACCAACAACACGAACGCCAGCAGAGGGGTAAGAGAGAGCAGAAGCCTTTTTGTTTTAAATCTTTATCGGTTGAGATTAGATTAACCATAGTCTTTGGTTGAATTGCTGTGAATTCTCTCATTGGTCCCTGACTGGGCTGTCCCTCCTCTTCCAGGTGAGCACAGAGGAGTCCCAGACACAACTTGGGGGAAGGGGGGAGCTGAACCACACGGAGAGAGAGAGGAAGGAAAAGGAGAAGTGGCAAGAGTTGTCTGCAGGTAGGGAGAAAGAGAGAGAGGAGGGGAGAGAGAGGGGTGGGGAGAGAGAGGGGCTGGAGGAGGACTTTGAGAGGACTCCCAGTGGTAGGGTGAGACGTCGCTCGGCCCAGGTAGCAGTGTTCCACCTGCAGGAGATAGCGGAGGATGAACTGACCAAGGACTGGGGAACCAAGCGCCGCATCAAAGATGACCTGGTACCGGACAGCAAGAGGGTAAGATACAGACAGTTACACACACACACACACACACACACACACACACACACACACACACACACACACACACACACACACTGAACATCTTGTCCCTGTCTGTCCTCCTCCCCCAGTTGAACTACACTCGGCCTGGCCTTCCCAAGTTCAGTCCCAAGCTGCTCGAGAGCTGGAAGAACGAGGTCAAGGAGAAGGGTTTCCTCTGCTGCTCCAACGGAGTAAGAACCTCTAGACAACATGTTCTGTCCATTAAACAACTTTCAGATAAATCCTGTTTTTTTTCATTTTCCAGTTGTTTTTACACATTCCAGCACTGTCAATCAATTCTGAGCTCTACAGGCTCTAAAAATGAGCAAGTGAAGATTTTATACGCACAGTTTACTATATTGGTATCTGTTGTTATTGTTCCTCTCTGTTTCTAGAGCTGTGAAGCTGTTTACTCCAGTGTGTCCGGGCTCAAAGCTCATCTAGCCAACTGTAACCAGGTAGGATCATCAGGACCAGGTTAAGTTAAATGGATGAAAACATATCTGACCCTGTGTCAGTGGTTAGGTTTAGGGACAACTTGTACCTACTCCTGACTGAGATGTGTTTCTGTATGCTTCAGGCAGGGGGCGACGCAGGGAAGTACACCTGCTTACTGTGTCAGAAGGAATTCAGCTCAGAAAGTGGTGTCAAGTACCACATCAGCAAGACACATTCACAGGTGAGACTTACATACATAAACCCTCACAGGTCTGATATACACGTTGAAGTATATAAAACAGACTCACTCACAGATAACGCATTCACTCATTTATAAACATTTTAAAACACACAGGTGGATGTCATACACACATGCAGTAACAGAACGTTTTCCCTCATTATTATCATACGTTACATTATCATACGTTACATTATCATATGTTACATTATCATGCATTACATTATCATATGTTACATTACCATGCGTTACATTACCATATGTTACATTACCATATGTTACATTACCATGTGTTACATTACCATATGTTACATTATCAAACGTTACATTATCGTACGTTACATTGTCGTACGTTACATAATCATACGTTACATTATCATACGTTACATTATCATACTTTCGTACAGAACTGGTTCCGAGCCTCTAGTCATGTGGTGCCCAGCAGCAGCAAGAGCAAACCGGCAGAAAACAAAGAGTTTGAGAAAAAGGAGGTTAAGAACGGTGCCACCACAGGAAAGAAGAGAGGCCGCAAGCCCAAAGAGCACCCCCCTCAGGCCACCCCTGTCCAAACAAAGACTCCTTTCAGTTCTACCCAAATCTCATCCTCCACACCCACCCCAAACCCAACTTCAGCCGCCACCCCGAACACGGCCCAAGTCCAGCACCAGGCCCAGTCCCAGATCCCGACAGAGAGAGTGAACCTGGAGACCCCGACATTAAACAGACAGCCCAACCCCCCCACCACACGGAAGGGAAAGACCAAGAGGGTGCCCCCTCCCTCAGAGTAGATCTGCTTTCACTAACCCAGGAGCCAGAGAGGATGCTATCTCTCTGGCTAGCCATCCACATTACGCCAGTAAGCTCAAAGACGTTATGGACGACACAAGGACTGGGGGACAGCGAACTAAACTAAAAATAACCATAGAGACGTGAAAACAATTAGTTCATGCGTTTGATTTCACTCTGATCTTTGTGTTTTAACCTTATACTGTATACGGTGTATGTGTCTACTGGTATATGCTGATGTAACAGTTCATTTTTTCTCCATTCCATTTCTCAGCATAATTTCAGTTAAGCTATTCACAACAGGGGTTAATTGTAATCAAAGTTAAAATCCCACTCAATATATAAATAGCATTTTCTAAACAAAAGTCATATTTCAATAGAATTTTGCATAATTCCCTATACATGTCTGTAGATTCATGTTGTGCTTGAGAGATTTTTTAAAGGATATTCTATTAGCATGGTGAGGTAATTTACTGCTAGTGATTTTTCAATGGATATACTGTACTGTGTATATATACAATATCTATATCTATATATCTATATACTCAAAGCAATGACGTCATCCATCGTTTTTTCAAGGCAGGAAGGTCAAATTTGCATTGTGTTGTTTTCCACTTTGGCGTCTTGAGTTTGTTTTTCATTGTGGCAGCTGAATGCCGAAGTAGAGAGCTCTTTTCATCAGTCTGCTTCAGTGCAATATAGTCATGTGTTTTTGTCACTTTCTTTGTTGTTTTTTGGCCCAGAGTACACACTGTTACGCATAAATCAAACTCTTTCTTCTGTTCTTATGCTGTTTAAGTATTTATAGTAATTTTGTTAATTTCAAACATTTACACTGAAATGTGGGAGTTATTTTTTATTTTACATATGATATGAGATTTTATCAAATTTTTGAGACATTAATTATACCTTGGGGCACAAGAGTATGATTGAGGATGTTTACGCAAACATTTCTAAACTAAAATCTGTATCTACACCAAGCAATGTAAACGGCATATCCACAAAGTTTGAAGATGAAAAAATGTTGTTAAATATATGTTTCCACTGCTATTGTTGCTAATGATGGACTAAATGCTGAATCTAACAGTGGGACAGTGGGAAAGTATTTGACCAGAGTTGCACCATTGCAGCACAATCAAATGAGTTGTCACCATTTTGGAGCTTGAAGTCCGACTTGAGGCTGATCTGGAGAAATCTACTTGCTCTTGTTTGAATGAAATCACTCAGAAAAGGCAGCGGCATATGTCTTTTTATAGAAAATTGAAGTCAGTTTGAAAATAATATTTTATGAAACGAAAAAGAAACCCTGCAAATATAGTTTCTAAAAACAGTTGTCTTGCACTAACCCTAACCCTTCCCTCCCTTCCCGCTGTTGTGTCTTTCTGCACTTGAAGAGCACTGCTAATCTTTCACCCCAACATTAATGCTCCGGAAGAGGCTGCCCTTAGACACAGATCTAGAAACCAGCCTGCCCTCCCTAAATTCTAACCTTAACCATTATGGGCAAAGACACAAAACTGGCCATAGGTCAGTGTCTAAGGGGCAGTTTCACCCTACTCAAACCTTAACCCCCTATATGGTTGTAACCAGGACTAAAAAAGAAACCGAGTGGTGTCCAGAAATAAGTACTTTTAGTCCTCTGTGACCTGCATTCTAACCAGATTCAATGACAAATGGGAAAATAACAGGGCCACCTGTCTAACTCAGAATCCTAACAAAGCCATAAATGATCCTCAGAAATGCAAAACATTTAGGCTGTTTTACCAGTCATAACTGTTTTATCGTAAAATGAATTAAGTCTAAATTAAATATCATTAATTTATGAATAATACTAGCATGTGCAATCAGAGGATTTTAATATTTTATCTATATAATAATTACATAAAGTAAATACTTGAATTCACACAAAACAAATGAAACAATTTGATTGAAATAAAACCCCTAAAATCTTTCATTTATATTTATATCAATAGAGCAGAATAGCTTGCTCTCAAAGCGACAGATCTATTTTATAATCACTTGTGTATATTATCTAGTTAATATGATAGCAAGGGGAGTTTGTAAAAAGTTAATGGTTACATGGCGCAATTTAATCAGTCTGCTTGTTCATCCAGCACAGTTTTTCCTAAAATTGTACTTTGCATTATGTCCAAATACAGATACTTAACTCATACTATAATGTAATATTAACCCTTGTGCTGACATTTTGTGTTCCTCAAGTTAGGATTCAGCCCAATATCACCATTGCAATTTAATTCGATTTTCTAAATGTCAGCCTACATTGCTTTAATCCATAATTGTCTATTTTGGGATGATGGGAGTTCTCAAAGAGATATGGGCAATTAAGTCAGATGAACTCATGGATACCATTTCATGTCTCTGCGTCCCGTTTGAAGGAAGTTAAAGGTAGTTTCTGGAGCGATAATTAATGACTGGAAGTCTATGTGATCAGCTAGCTTAATTGCAAAAATCTCTCACTATCCCTTTCACAAAGGACTGGGTGTAGGCTACATCCCTTACATTGCATTACGATTGAATACCTCCTGTATTGTTATATTCACATTTGATAGATGAACAACAGAGGTTAGATAGACAAGCACTGATGGAACCTTGCGCTTTTCAAAACAATTCTTTAGACCTTGGCCATTGGCTCTCGTCTAGTGACTGGCTTTTGTGTATAGGGAGAATGAGCACCTTGGCTGGAGTTCAGTTATAGAACATGCATTCTCACAAAGCCTTTGCAGAAACATTCTACAGGCTACACATGAATTCCAACCCTTTATTACGAGAGGATGCTAAGAACAGTTAGTAGTTGGGTGTGGAGTTTTGGCACAGTATCAATTATGAGTTGCTTGTTGATTGTTTGATTTTTACGTCATATTGACTGCTATTGTTTACCTGACAAGCTTTGGTGTTTGCAATATAATAGTTTAGCACTGCTTACCATTGTGGATATTATTATATACTTTATTTGACCCTTTACTACCTGTCTTCCTAGATGATGTGGGAAACACATATCCCGCCGTTTGAGCTGCAACAATATGTTTAGAGAGTATAGCAATACACCATATTTTGACGGTCACATTGGCTTGCTAATGTCTTGATATCCAGTGTAATTTACACATTGAATGGCTCATTTATTTCACCTACCCTATCCTTTTGTTTGTTTGCTTAAGAATTGTCTTTTCTCAGTGACAAATCAAAAAAAGAAGAAAAAAATGAAACAAAAAAAGGTGAAGTGGAAGTCCATCAAATGTGATGGTATGTGTTGAAATACACTGTTTACCGTGTTTGACGATGCACATTTCATTTAGCTCTTCAGGACACATTGGCACTCATATGGAGAATGTTCATCTGTCGATATCTAAGGGGGAACAAGGAGGCGTGTGTGTGTGTGTGTGTGTGTGTGTGTGTGTGTGTGTGTGTGTGTGTGTGTGTGTGTGTGTGTGTGTGTGTGTGTGTGTGTGTGTGTTTGTTTTTAGTGCACTTACTATCCAATGAAATAGGCTTGAATTAGGAGTGTTGTCTCCAGAGCTTTTTAGTGGTCTGGACTGTGTGTGGTTTGACTTTTGTACCTGGGCATAGGCTAAGGTGTCTTCCCTTTTTTCACAAAATGCTATTTCTCCCTTTAATGTTTTATCTTACAAACATTCACAATCTCAAACGGCTTCAATGAGTCTTTGTTTTGAAAATTGACCATTATAGAGAGGATACAAAATTATTGGTTATGTTGAGAAGAATACCTATGATGTTTTTCCTGTTTTCTATGTTGAAGTTGTTCATATCTGAAGCTATATCCTAACTAGGGAGGCACCACACCTCTGAATCTGGTCTGTTACAATTTTTAAAAATTGTTGTATTACCTGTGCATTATTATCCCTCAAATAATGAATAAAAATGTTGTTGACTAAGTTTGACAGTTGCCATATATAATACATGCTGTTCATCATGTGAATGGTTGGTAGCCTATATGACCTGACAATTATTGAAGCTGATACAATGGATTTTAAACATTCACATTTTATTATCATAAATAGCATATAGCCTAGTTACATGACTTTATATTTTGTTGATTTATTCTTTGGACCACATGACATAGTGTCACTATATATCATAATATATCAAGTGTAACAATTCAATAACCTCATCCAGTAACACGTGGCCCTGACACATTTTAGTCCCTGCCACTATATTGGCTAGAGAAAGGCCCTGTTGAATATGACCGTATCGACGGAACGCCATGAGGCACTTTGGGACTACGAGTCCTTTTTTGGGGGTTGTGCTCACGAAAATCTATTTTTGCCATTAGGCAAAGAAACGACAAGACCCATAATGCAACTGTCTAAGCCCCTTCTACACAGCTGACTATCAAATACGGGAAGAGCAATGTCTACCGTGTGCTGAGAAGGAAGGGTCTCAAAGATGGAGTGCGGAGAGAATTCTTCTTCGCTGTCTAATTCCAACAGGTATTTCACTTGGTTTGGGGATTGACTGTGGCGACAAGAAGGGAACTATACAAGCTGTTTTTGCTGACGGTTGATTTTCGTGACAATCTGCATCCTTGGTGAACGTGAACCTACGTTCTGACCTCATGGTTACAAAGGAAGCGCGAGTGCAGTCAGTTCAGAAAGCATCAGTACACTGTATCAATTATGGAAGCGAGGAAGTTTCATTGTAGCAAGCATTGTCTGTCGATATAGATACAGAAAGCACAAGGTTCGGTTAATTCTTTCTATAGGCCTTCATCATGAAGGCTTCATGCCTTGCCGTCTTGCGTAATGGTGATTTTTGACAGCGGTCCGACATTTATAACCCTTTAATAACTGAACGAATAGTGCTAGTGGTCGTTTTCTATAGGTGGACTTCACTGCGCATGTGTTCCCAAAATAATCCCGGCACAAACCGTTAAAAAAATACTCTTAATATAATGGAGCATGCTTTTCAACTTTTGGAATGTGATAATTGTTTTCGACTATATTAGCTCATAAACCCTATGGAATTGGCTTATTATTATTTTTGTTTACTTACATTTACATTTAAGTCATTTAGCAGACGCTCTTATCCAGAGCGACTTACAAATTGGTTACAAAGGAAGCGCGAGTGCAGTACTTAATTTGTAGATATTGTAACACCCTAAATGAGGAGGTTAAATGCAATAATGAGATGTTTGATGTTTTGTGGTCACTGCAACCAGAGACAACATTTCAGCTTCTGAAGAGAATGGAATGTTCGTGAAGAACTATTAACATATTTAAATGGCATCAATATTTACACTCCAATATCTGCAGCAGTGATATGCTTATCTGTTACACAGGTCCAATATCCTGACCGACAAAAATCACATTTGTGAAATGCCCAACACAGCATTGTTTTATAATGTTCAACAGTGCAAAATTGCTTCCTTGACTCTAGTGAATGTTCTCTGAAAAACAGAATGGCAGAGAAATCAAATCAAATGTTATTAGTCACATACACATGGTTAGCAGATGTTAATGCGGTTTGAGTCCACACTCCTATCATTGACGTTTTACCTGTTGTAAACCACACGATGGTGTTCTTACATTAGCCTAGTTCATACCAATGATATATATAAACCCTGGATTGCTGATACTTTGTTTTGGCCATGGCGAGGCTTTGAAGTCACTGGTCGGCCATATTGGCACTCCTCAGAAAAGTAGTCCTCCATAGGAATGAAATGATACAGAAATCATCCCCGTATGATGCATTTTGCATAATATGATGCAAAATGCAACATCATATGATGCAAAATGCATTATACAGGGATAATTTCTGTTTTTTGAAAGTTATATATCTTAAAATTGATTCCATTTGGACTATATAGTCAACAATGGACTATATTTTGCTTGAAGAATTGACCAAAGCTGGTGTGTGGTCCTCAGTACTGCACAGGAATGTTATGAATTTTATGTAACTAATAGCATGTCCTCGTTTCTCAAATAGGAAGGAGTACGGCCTCCACATTGGGTTCTTAACCAAATATTTTGGCCTTTGTCATCCTCTAGAAAGTGATCTGCTGAAGAAGTTGTTTTGACTCCCCCATTTCACAAGTTCATTAAGACTTCATTAAATTAACTTGGGAGTTAATAAATTTAGAGCTAATGAGATTAAAATCACCATATTGGATTAACTGACAAATGGGTAGTACACAGCAGTTTTATTGTTATACGTAGTTCCATCTTGTCACCTTTAAATATAGTCCTTTTGCCTTCTGACTGTGCACTTTATGTTCCAGCCCAGTACTAAGACAACCCATTCAATTTATCAACAACTTTAATTGTCAAGACCTTGATTAGTTGAATCAGGTGTGGTACTGTTGGCCTGGAACAAAAGCCTGCACCCCCTAGGAGACCCCAGGATCAAGATCGAAAATCAATGGTGGGGTTTGGTGGAAAACCTAAAGTAAGCTACACCACAGTATTAGGCCTATTTACTCAATAGCACCAGGGTATTAGGCCTATTTACTAAATAGCATCAGGGTATTAGGCCTATTTACTCAATAGCACCAGGGTATTAGGTCTATTTACTCAATAGCACCAGGATATTAGGCCTATTTACTCAATAGCACCAGGGTATTAGGTCTATTTACTAAATAGCATCAGGGTATTAGGCATATTTACTCAATAGCACCAGGGTATTAGGTCTATTTACTCAATAGCATCAGGGTATTAGGTCTATTTACTCAATAGCATCAGGGTATTAGGCCTATTTACTCAATAGCATCAGGGTATTAGGTCTATTTACTCAATAGCACCAGGGTATTAGGCCTATTTACTCAATAGCATCAGGGTATTAGGCCTATTTACTCAATAGCACCAGGGTATTAGGTCTATTTACTCAATAGCACCAGGGTATTAGGTCTATTTACTCAATCGCACCAGGGTATTAGGTCTATTTACTCAATAGCACCAGGGTATTAGGTCTATTTACTCAATAGCATCAGGGTATTAGGTCTATTTACTCAATAGCATCAGGGTAGTAGGTCTATTTACACAATAGCATCAGGGTATTAGGTCTATTTACTCAATAGCACCAGGGTATTAGGTCTATTTACTCAATAGCACCAGGGTATTAGGTCTATTTACTCAATAGCATCAGGGTATTAGGTCTATTTACTCAATAGCACCAGGGTATTAGGTCTATTTACTCAATAGCATCAGGGTATTAGGTCTATTTACTCAATAGCACCAGGGTATTAGGTCTATTTACTCAATAGCATCAGGGTATTAGGTCTATTTACTCAATAGCACCAGGGTATTAGGTCTATTTACTCAATAGCACCAGGGTATTAGGTCTATTTACTCAATAGCACCAGGGTATTAGGTCTATTTACTCAATAGCATCAGGGTATTAGGTCTATTTACTCAATAGCACCAGGGTATTAGGTCTATTTACTAAATAGCATCAGGGTATTAGGCATATTTACTCAATAGCATCAGGGTATTAGGTCTATTTACTAAATAGCATCAGGGTATTAGGCATATTTACTCAATAGCACCAGGGTATTAGGTCTATTTACTCAATAGCACCAGGGTATTAGGTGTATTTACTCAATAGCACCAGGGTATTAGGTCTATTTACTCAATAGCATCAGGGTATTAGGTCTATTTACTCAATAGCAGCAGGGTATTAGGTCTATTTACTCAATAGCATCAGGGTATTAGGCCTATTTACTCAATAGCATCAGTGTATTAGGTCTATTTACTCAATAGCATCAGGGTATTAGGTCTATTTACTCAATAGCATCAGGGTATTAGGTCTATTTACTCAATAGCATCAGGGTATTAGGCCTATTTACTCAATAGCATCAGTGTATTAGGTCTATTTACTCAATAGCATCAGGGTATTAGGTCTATTTACTCAATAGCATCAGGGTATTAGGCCTATTTACTCAGTAGCATCAGTGTATTAGGTCTATTTACTCAATAGCATCAGGGTATTAGGTCTATTTACTCAATAGCATCAGGGTATTAGGTCTATTTACTCAATAGCATCAGGGTATTAGGTCTATTTACTCAATAGCATCAGGGTATTAGGCCTATTTACTCAATAGCATCAGGGTATTAGGTCTATTTACTCAGTAGCATCAGGGTATTAGGTCTATTTACTCAATAGCATCAGGGTATTAGGTCTATTTACTCAATAGCATCAGTGTATTAGGTCTATTTACTCAGTAGCATCAGGGTATTAGGTCTATTTACTCAATAGCATCAGGGTATTAGGTCTATTTACTCAGTAGCATCAGGGTATTAGGTCTATTTACTCAATAGCATCAGGGTATTAGGTCTATTTACTCAATAGCATCAGGGTATTAGGTCTATTTACTCAATAGCATCAGGGTATTAGGTCTATTTACTCAATAGCACCAGGGTATTAGGTCTATTTACTAAATAGCATCAGGGTATTAGGTCTATTTACTCAATAGCACCAGGGTATTAGGTCTATTTACTCAATAGCATCAGGGTATTAGGTCTATTTACTCAGTAGCATCAGGGTATTAGGTCTATTTACTCAATAGCATCAGGGTATTAGGTCTATTTACTCAGTAGCATCAGGGTATTAGGTCTATTTACTCAGTAGCATCAGGGTATTAGGTCTATTTACTCAATAGCATCAGGGTATTAGGTCTATTTACTCAGTAGCATCAGGGTATTAGGTCTATTTACTCAATAGCATCAGGGTATTAGGTCTATTTACTCAGTAGCATCAGGGTATTAGGTCTATTTACTCAGTAGCATCAGGGTATTAGGTCTATTTACTCAATAGCATCAGGGTATTAGGTCTATTTACTCAATAGCATCAGGGTATTAGGCCTATTTACTCAATAGCATCAGGGTATTAGGTCTATTTACTCAATAGCATCAGGGTATTAGGTCTATTTACTCAGTAGCATCAGGGTATTAGGTCTATTTACTCAGTAGCATCAGGGTATTAGGTCTATTTACTCAGTAGCATCAGGGTATTAGGTCAACAGCAATTTACTCAAAACAACCGCGGTATTGCAGAACCTTCTCCTGGGATTTTTTCCCCTGTGGTGATCTTTGTTACCATAGAGAGTAATGCTACTAATCGTTATAGTAACCAGTTTAACGACTTTGTTTTGACTCTGCTACTTTAACAGTGAGTAGTGTGTACTGTAGTGGGACACACCTGCTTCTCTGACTACAGCTGTCCTTGACAGAGTACCTCGAAGTCCCCATAAACACTGAGACAGGGTCATGTATGTATCCTTTCCCCCTAATGGTTAAGGTTAGAATTGTGGTAGGATAATCTAATCTTAGATCTGTTGTTGGGTGCAATTTCCAAATTGCGATTCTGTGAACACAGTCATTTACATGGGTTACTGGCTGTGGCATTTCCACATGCTTGCTTGTGTTTCATAGAAAACCAACAGGAATCATGAGGTTTGTGTGAGTGCGAAGTGTTTGTCTACTACAGTAAGGCTGGGCAGCGTGTGTGTGTGTTCAGGGACACTCCTTACTTGCAGCTGACAGAGTGTAGTGTTTCATCATGCTGTTTATTCCCCACTTGTCTCTGAATGCAGTGTGTGTGTTTAAGTTGTATCAGTTGAATGTACAGGATACACATGGTATACACTGTCCAATGAAAGGCTTATTTACAGGTTCCTTTTCAACAATGCAACTACAATAAGAAATAATAAAATAAAAGAACAGGAACATAAAGTAAATGGCTTAGTAGAATAGAATAAACATTTTAGCAAAAGTAATACATGAAGGCACAATTTATAGTCCAATATTTACACATTTTGCAGAACGGGAGATTGGGGGGCAAGTGTTTAAAGTGTGCAGCATTTAGCAATCATAGTAAGAGTATCGTAGCAGCAGTTGTGATGTGTGTGTGTGTAGCATGAATGTACTGTGGAAGTGTGTATGTCTGTGTGGGTGTGTGTATGTCTGTGGGTGTGTGTATGTCTGTGTGGGTGGGTGGGTGGGTGGGTGGGTATGTCTGTGTGGGTGGGTGTATGTCTGTGTGGATGTGGGTGTGTGCGTGGGTGGGTGGGTATGTCTGTGTGGGTGTGTGCGTGGGTGGGTGGGTGGGTGGGTGTGTGCGTGGGTGGATGGGCGGGTATGTCTGTGCGTGGGTGGGTGGGTGGGTGGGTATGTCTGTGTGGGTGGGTGGGTGGGTGGGTGGGTGGGTATGTCTGTGTGGGTGTGTGCGTGGGTGGGTGGGTGTGTGTGTGAGTGCGTGGGTGTGTGTGTGGGTGAGTGCATGTGTGTTAAGGTGCGGAGAATCAGAGCAGGTGGTCAGTCCAGTTGAAGTATTCAGCAGTCTGATGGCTTGGAGATATTGGGTCTGGAATGGGGAGTAAACCCCGTCCCTTTCCATATGCGTGCCATTGGTTGGAACAGGCAACGAGTTTCCAGTATAGCGCCATCTGAGGGGGCAATGACACCCCCTCGTGGATTTGAAGAAATAGGTTATTTTTATTTTATCTCCACCACTCTTGACAACTTTGTGTCTGAATGTGGAGGAGGGACATATTTTATTGAACTCAAATGTGGAATACACAACACACTTGAATCCTGAAAACAATGTGTTTAGGTGCAAACGTTTGCCTGAGGCCTGGTCCATGGCTTCGGCCATTCCTGACGTACCCAAATTAGACATGCCACTTGAAGGTACTGTTGTCACCATGGGTGTTTGGGGCTTTTGGCAAGGGAGGACCCAAACTCGTGTCATTCCCCATCCCTGAGATAGGTGCACAGGGGCTGTCTCAGGACCATCCCTTGGAAGTTGGGTGGCGCTTGTGCCAGACAGACCGGCGTTGCGCCTGGGAACCAGGCCGGTCAGACCTGGTGTTGGGCCGCCCCGTGGGGAAGTCCACTTAGCTGGGCTTCCAGGCCTGTCGGCCTTCCGGAAGGTAGGATTCACATTAGCCACGGCCTTGTTAGCCTACGGGGCTAAGTAGCCAGCTAGCTTGCCATCCACCGAACCTTGATGACTTCTGCCGTGGGGGTGAATACGGCCACTTCACCTTCAAACGAATAGCAGCCCTGCGGCCCAGTTCTATGAATGATGTGTTGGATACCAGGTTTTCCCCCGCTACTCCCGTAGCATGAGGAGGTGGCTGTCATGGAACAAAGTCCTCTTTGTCACCCGAGAAACCCCCGGAGCCGTCCAGAGACACTAAGTCCGAACCTGGGTCCCGTATGTAACCAGCGGTCTCACAATCTCGCTGTTGGGATGCTAGTTCCACCTGTTCCGACCACAGCCCCAAGTCTCTCTCCACCTCCTTCTCCTCAGTCCAAGCCGGGAAAGGAAAGTTGCCATTGGTAACTCCAAGCTTCCTCAAGAATACTACATGTCTTTCCAGGGAGTTTGCACACAGTAGGTGGCAAAGCGCACACGGACTGGTTTGAACGAGGGCCGCCTAAGCCTGTTCCAAGCCGAGACAAACTACACACATACAGTACTAGTCAAAGGTTTGGACACGCCTACTCATTCCAGGGTTTTACATTTACATTTAAGTCATTTAGCAGACGCTCTTATCCAGAGCGACTTACAAATTGGTGCATTCACCTTATGATATCCAGTGGAACAACCACTTTACAATAGTGCATCTAAATCTTTTAAGGGGGGGGGGGGGGGTTAGAAGGATTACTTTATCCTATCCTAGGTATTCCTTAAAGAGGTGGAGTTTCAGGTGTCTCCGGAAGGTGGTGATTGACTCCGCTGACCTGGCGTCGTGAGGGAGTTTGTTCCACCATTGGGGTGCCAGAGCAGCGAACAGTTTTGACTGGGCTGAGCGGGAACTGTACTTCCTCAGAGGTAGGGAGGCGAGCAGGCCAGAGGTGGATGAACGGAGTGCCCTTGTTTGGGTGTAGGGCCTGATCAGAGCCTGAAGGTACGGAGGTGCCGTTCCCCTCACAGCTCCGTAGGCAAGCACCATGGTCTTGTAGCGGATGCGAGCTTCAACTGGAAGCCAGTGGAGAGAGCGGAGGAGCAGGGTGACGTGAGAGAACTTGGGAAGGTTGAACACCAGACAGGCTGCGGCGTTCTGGATGAGTTGTAGGGGTTTAATGGCACAGGCAGGGAGCCCAGCCAACAGTGAGTTGCAGTAATCCAGACGGGAGATGACAAGTGCCTGGATTAGGACCTGCGCCGCTTCCTGTGTGAGGCAGGGTCGTACTCTGCGAATGTTGTAGAGCATGAACCTACAGGAACGGGTCACCGCCTTGATGTTAGTTGAGAACGACAGGGTGTTGTCAAGGATCACGCCAAGGTTCTTGGCGCTCTGGGAGGAGGACACAGTGGAGTTGTCAACCGTGATGGCGAGATCATGGAACGGGCAGTCCTTCCCCGGGAGGAAGAGCAGCTCCGTCTTGCCGAGGTTCAGCTTGAGGTGGTGATCCGTCATCCACACTGATATGTCTGCCAGACATGCAGAGATGCGATTCGCCACCTGGTTATCAGAAGGGGGAAAGGAGAAGATTAATTGTGTGTCGTCTGCATAGCAATGATAGGAGAGACCATGTGAAGATATGACAGAGCCAAGTGACTTGGTGTACAGCGAGAATAGGAGAGGGCCTAGAACAGAGCCCTGGGGGACACCAGTGGTGAGAGCACGTGGTGCCTTTGATACTGATGGTTCACAGTATCAAAGGCAGCCGATAGGTCTAGAAGGATGAGAGCAGAGGAGAGAGAGTTAGCTTTAGCAGTGTGGAGCGCCTCCGTGACACAGAGAAGAGCAGTCTCAGTTGAATGACTAGTCTTGAAACCTGACTGATTTGGATCAAGAAAGTCATTCTGAGAGAGATAGCAGTAGAGCTGGCCAAGGATGGCACGTTCAAGAGTTTTTGAGAGAAAAGAAAGAAGGGATACTGGTCTGTAGTTGTTGACATCGGAGGGATCGAGTGTAGGTTTTTTCAGAAGGGGTGCAACTCTCGCTCTCTTGAAGACGGAAGGGACGTAGCCAGCGGTCAAGGATGAGTTGATGAGCGAGGTGAGGTAAGGGAGAAGGTCTCCGGAAATGGTCTGGAGAAGAGAGGAGGGGATAGGGTCAAGCGGGCAGGTTGTTGGGCGGCCGGCCGTCACAAGACGCGAGATTTCATCTGGAGAGAGAGGGGAGAAAGAGATCAAAGCACAGGGTAGGGCAGTGTGAGCAGAACCAGCGGTGTCGTTTGACTTAGCAAACGAGGATCGGATGTCGTCGACCTTCTTTTCAAAATGGTTGACGAAGTCATCCGCAGAGGAGGGGGGGAGGGGGAGGAGGATTCAGGAGGGAGGAGAAGGTGGCAAAGAGATTCCTAGGGTTAGAGGCAGATGCTTTGAATTTAGAGTGGTAGAAAGTGGCTTTAGCAGCAGAGACAGAAGAGGAAAATGTAGAGAGGAGGGAGTGAAAGGATGCCAGGTCCGCAGGGAGGCGAGTTTTCCTCCATTTCCGCACGGCTGCCCGGAGCCCTGTTCTGTGAGCTCGCAATGAGTTGTCGAGCCACGGAGCAGGAGGGGAGGACCAAGCCGGCCTGGAGGATAGGGGACATAGAGAGTCAAAGGATGCAGAAAGGGAGGAGAGGAGGGTTGAGGAGGCAGAATCAGGAGATAGGTTGGAGAAGGTTTGAGCAGAGGGAAGAGATGATAGGATGGAAGAGGAAAGAGTAGCGGGGGAGAGAGAGCGAAGGTTGGGACGGCGCGATACCATCCGAGTAGGGGCAGAGTGGGAAGTGTTGGATGAGAGCGAGGGAAAAGGATACAAGGTAGTGGTCGGAGACTTGGAGGGGAGTTGCAATGAGATTCGTGGAAGAACAGCATCTAGTAAAGATGAGGTCAAGCGTATTGCCTGCCTTGTGAATAGGGGGGGAAGGTGAGAAGGTGAGGTCAAAAGAGGAGAGGAGTGGAAAGAAGGAGGCAGAGAGGAATGAGTCAAAGGTAGACGTGGGGAGGTTAAAGTCACCCAGAACTGTGAGAGGTGAGCCATCCTCAGGAAAGGAACTTATCAAGGCGTCAAGCTCATTGATGAACTCTCCAAGGGAACCTGGAGGGCGATAAATGATAAGGATGTTAAGCTTGAAAGTGCTGGTAACTGTGACAGCATGGAATTCAAAGGAGGCGATAGACAGATGGGTCAGGGGAGAAAGAGAGAATGTCCACTTCGGAGAGATGAGGATCCCAGTGCCACCACCCCGCTGACCAGAAGCTCTCGGGGTGTGCGAGAACACGTGGGCAGACGAGGAGAGAGCAGTGTTATCTGTGGTAATCCATGTTTCCGTCAGTGCCAAGAAGTCGAGGGACTGGAGGGAAGCATAGGCTGAGATGAACTCTGCCTTGTTGGCCGCAGATCGGCAGTTCCAGAGGCTGCCGGAGACCTGGAACTCCACGTGGGTCGTGCCCGCTGGGACCACCAGGTCAGCGTGGCAGCGGCCACGCGGTGTGAAGCGTTTGTATGGTCTGTGCAGAGAGGAGAGAACAGGGATAGACAGACACATAGTTGACAGGCTACAGAAGAGGCTACGCTAATGCAAAGGAGATTGGAGTGACAAGTGGACTACACGTCTCGAATGTTCAGAAAGTTAAGCTTACGTTGCAAAAATCTTATTGACCTAAATGATTAAAATGATACAGTACTGCTGGCTGGTGAAGTAGGCTAGCTAGCAGTGGCTGCGTTGTTGACTTTGTTTGAAAGTGTAGCTGGCTAGGTAACCTCGATAACTGGCTAGGTAACCTCGATAACCTCGATAATTACTCTAAACTACACAATTATCTTAGATACAAAGACAGCAAAGACAACTATGTAGCTAGCTAACACTACACTAATCAAATCGTTCCGTTGTAATGTTTCGGTAGAAGTTGGCTAGCTGGCTAGCTAGCAGTGTTGACTACGTTAGAAGGACGAAAATAGCTGGCTAGCTGACTTTGTTTGAAAGTGTAGCCTCGATCACTGGCTAGGTAACCTCGATAACCTCGATAATTACTCTAAACTACACAATTATCTTAGATACAAAGACAGCAAAGACAACTATGTAGCTAGCTAACACTACACTAATCAAATCGTTCCGATGTAATGTTTCGGTAGAAGTTGGCTAGCTGGCTAGCTAGCAGTGTTGACTACGTTAGAAGGACGAAAATAGCTGGCTAGCTAACCTCGATAATTACTCTAAACTACACAATTATCTTTGATACAAAGACGGCTATGTAGCTAGCTAAGGAAAAATTGCTAAGATCAAACAAATCAAACCGTTGTACTATAATGAAATGAAATTAAATGTAATACTACCTATGGAGCGAAGCGAAATGCGACTACTCGCTCCAACCCGGAAGTCAAAAGTTTTCTTTATTTTACTACTACTATTTACTATTTTACTACTAGAATAATAGTGGACATCAAAACTATGAAATAACACATATTGAATCATGTAGTAACCAAAAAAGTGTTAAACACATTTTAGATACTTCAAAGCAGCCACCTTTTGCCTTGATGACAGCTTTGCACACTCTTGGCATTCTCTCAACCAGCTTCATGAGGAATGCTTTTCCAACAGTCTTGACGGAGTTTCCACATATGCTGAGCACTTGTTGGCTGCTTTTCCTTCACTCTGCGGTCCGACTCATCCCAAACCATCTCAATTGGGTTGAGGTCAGGTGATTGTGGAGGCCAGGTCATCTGATGCAGCACTCCATCACTCTCCTTCTTGGTCAAATAGCCCTTACACAGCCTGGAGGTGTGTTGGGTCATTGTTCTGTTGAAAAACAAATGATAGTCCCACTAAACGCAAACCAGATGGGATGGCATATCGCTGCAGAATGCTGTGGTAGCCATGCTGGTTAAGTGTGCCTTGAATTCTAAATAAATCACCAACAGTGTCATCAGCCAAGCACCATCACAGCTCCTCCTCCATGCTTCACGGTGGGAACCGCACATGCAGAGATCATCCTTTCACCTACTCTGCGTCTCGCAAAGACATAGTGGTTGGAACCAAAAATCTCAAATTTGGACTCATCAGACCAAAGGACAGATTTCCACCGGTCTAATGTCCATTGCTTGTGTTTACTGGCCCAAGCAAGTCTCTTGTTATTATTGGTGTCCTTTAGTAGTGGTTTCTTTGCAGCAATTTGACCACGAAGTCCTGATTCACGCAGTCTCCTCTGAACAGTTGATGTTGAGATGTGTCTGTTACTTGAACTCTGTGAAGCAATTATTTGGGCTGCAATCTGAGGTGCAGTTAACTCTAATGAACTTATCCTCCTGTGGCAGTCCTCATGAGAGCCAGTTTCCATTATAGAGCTTGATAGTTTTTTGCGACTGCACTTGAAGATACGTTCAAGTTCTTGAAATGTTCCGTATTGACTAGGGCTAGGCAATATGGCCAAAATATCATATCATGGTATTTTTCAGATTTTTTTTCGGTATGACGGTATTTTATGTTTTTGATAAATCAAAGTTCTAAATTTGCTTTATGAGTAGTGCGTGATCCTAGGGTGGCAACCCTAACCCTTTCTCCATATACTGTTCAATTCAACTTCAACCTTAAATCATTTCCTACATTTCCATCAATTTCTGCATTTCCTTCAGTCATTTGAGATAATTTCCACACTGCCACGATATGGGCAAAAATACTAGGCCTGATTTTTAACAAAATGTTGCATTTGCGATTTAGATCAAAACACTTGGGTGAACTTTTGGAATCATGGAAATAGAATTTGCTCTGACTCAGAGCTTTTATTAGCTAGTTAGCTTTCTAGCGATTAGCATTAGTGGCTAACACGATTTAGCTTAGCTTGCTAAGAAAATACAAACTAGATGTTTGCAGATGTAAGAAACACAAACTAATACAAATTGGAAACAACATTGTTGTCATCGACATTGTTGCATGTGATGCAGTGACCATGAAGACTGAACGAAAGTGTCTCGTGGTCAACCAACAACAAATGCGCTCCTTGAGTGACAGGGGGTGGGACTAGGTCTGTGTGGAGAGCGTCATGGAGAGAGAGAGAGAGTGTCAAGGGATGACTCAAGTAGCAGAGTAAACTATAAAAATGGACGTTACACACAGCTTATCACATTTAACAAACCAAACATTCAGATACCGTTATAAAAGGTGAAGTAGAAACCCAAACCGGTCCGTGCATCAATACCGGTATATAGTAAAATATGGTATACCGCCCAGCCCTAGCATTGACTGACCTTCATGTCTTAATGTAATGATGGACTGTCGTTTCTCTTTGCTTGTTTGAGCTGTTCTTGCCATCATATGGACTTGGTCGCTTTCTCAGCCATTTACTCATTGCGCTAGCAAATTGAAGAATAACTACGTTAATTGTTGGTGATTAGGAAACATATGAGAATAAGTGCAAGCTTCAGCACACAATGTCCAGGGTGTGAGTGCGCTCTACCGCTATGGGATAGTTTAGTTGGTGTAACGTAAGACTCGTTTTCCAATTGTTTTTGTAGTGTGAATCGTTCCTGTTCATACCGAGGTGAAGAGTGGAACATTGAAGGAATTAATCCGAGCCTCATGCCAGCACTGTTTCGAATAGATGTCTTAGATTGGTGGGAGCATGGTCCCAGTGATGTACTAGGCCGTCTTCACCACCCCTGGAGAGCCTTGTGGTCGTGGACAGAGCAATTCCCGTACCAGGCCATGATGCAAACAGTCAGTACGCTCTAGATGGTGCCGCAGTAGTATTTGGAGATGACCCGGAGTAGCATGCCAGATTTCTTCAGCGCCCTCTTGACAAGAGTGGTGGAGTTGTTGGTCCATGTCAAGTCCTCGGTGATGTGGACGCCGAGGAAATTAAAACTGCTAACTCTCTCTATGCCAGTCCCGTTGATGTGGTTCAGGGCATGTTCCCTACTCTTCTTCCTGAAGTCAACAATCAACTCTTTTGTTTTGCTGACGTTGACGGAGAGGTTGTTGTCCTGGCACCACAATGCCAGTTCACTTATCTCCTCCCTATAGGCTGACTCATATTGTTGGTTATCAGGCCTACATCCGTGGTTTCATTAGCAAACTTGATGATGGAGTTGGTGTCATGCAAAGCCACGCAGTCATGAGTGAACAGGGAGTACAACAGAGGGCTGAGGACACACCACTGTGGGCCCTGTGTTAAAAGACAGTGTGGAGGAGGAAGGGGTGTTACCAAATCCTCACAGCCTGTGGTCTGCCCATCATGAAGTCCAGGATCCAGTTGCAGAAGGTGGTGTCCAGACTAGAGGTCGACCGATTATGATTTTTCAATGCCGATACCGATTATTGGAGGACAAAAAAAGCCGATACCGATTATTCGGCCGATTTATTTAAAAAACTTTTTTTTTTAAATATATATATATATATATCATACACACACACACACACATTTTTGTAATAATGACAATTGCAACAATACTGAATGAAAAATGAACACTTTTATTTTAACTTAATATAATACATAAATACACACACACGCACACAGCTCTGAAGTGACAATGATACTGAAGAGTTTGCTTAGGAGACAAATACTCTCAACTGTTTGAATAAAAATAGAGTTGAAGTTACCTGTGATGAATGTTGAAAACAACAAAAAAAAAACGTTAATTTTTTGCAGGAAAATCCTATTTTAATAATGGGCATGGTAAGAATTGACAACCAAAGTGCGAGTCATAATTCCCATGACACCTAGCAAAATCTGAAAAGCGGTTCCTTCATTTATTCCATAGGATATTTTTAGATTCACTTAAAATAAGGTCTGTGTTTCGTGTAGGCTTACATCACCGTGCCAATTTTATAACTGTGTAGATATCCATAGGACAAGGTAACTCTGATCAATATTGGCTAAATATAAGCGAAGATAAAAAAAAATTGTAGAGTGGATTTATGAAAATATGTTGACAAACGTTACCTTATCCTAGTGAGATTTACACGGTATCAAAACGTCAAGGCGGTTTAGGCCTGCACGAAACACAGACCTTATTTGAAGTAGATCAAGACATTCTCTATGGAAGACATGAACGGTAAAATAACGAAGGAACCCTTTTCAAATTCAGCCACAAGTTATTACAGGAATTATAACGCGTCGACTATTTCTCTCTAAACCAAATACCTTTGACTAATCCGGAAACTATCACCTCGAAAACAAAACGTTTATTCCGTTCCGTATTTTATCTAACGGGTGGCATCCATGAGTCTAAATATTCCTGTTACATTGCACAACCTTCAATGTTCTCTAAATTACGTAAAATTCGGGCAAATTAGTTCGCAAAGAGCCAGGCGGCCCAAACTGTTGCATATACCCTGACTCTGCGTGCAATAAACGCAAGAGAAATGACACAATTTCACCTGGTTAATATTGCCTGCTAACCTGGATTTCTTCTAGCTAAATATGCAGGTTTAAAAATATATACTTGTGTATTGATTTTAAGAAAGGCATTGATGTTTATGGTTAAGTACACATTGGAGCAATGACAGTCATTGATTGATTGTTTTTTATAAGATAAGTTTAATGCTAGCTAGCAACTTACCTTAGCTTACTGCATTCGCTAACAGGCAGGCTCCTCGTGGAGTGCAATGTAATCAGGTGTTAGAGCATTGGACTAGTTAACTTTAAGGTTGCAAGATTGGATCCCCCGAGCTGACAAGGTTAAAAATCTGTCGAGGCAGAACGTTCCTAGGCCGTCATTGAAAATAAGAATGTGTTCTTAACTGACTTGCCTAGTTAAATAAAGATTAAATAAAGGTGTAAAAAAATCAATTAAATAAATAAATCAAATCGGGGGCGCCCAAAAATACCGATTTCCGATTGTTATGAAAACTTGAAATCGGCCCCGATTAATCGGCCATTCCGATTAATCGGTCGACCTCTAGTCCAGACCCAAGTCTCTGAGCTTGGTGTTGAGCTAGGAGGGAACAATAGTGTTGAATGCTAAACTGTAGTCAATGAACAACATTCTTACATAGGTGTTCCTCTTGTTCCAATGTGTTACGTCCGTGTGAATAGCGATGGAAATGGCATCTTCCGTGGATCTGTTGGAGCTGTAGGCAAATTGGAGTGGGTCCAGCACTCACTCTGAGGACACAACCAGGGATGCCAACCGGGCCAGGGGCTTTGTGAGTATTCACTCTTTTGAGCGTTTTCCTCACGTCAGCCTCTGAGAGCATAAGCACCTGGTCGTCCAGAGCAGCAAGAGGCTTCCTGGATGGCTCGGTATTGTCTGCCTCGAAATGATCACAGAATGTTTTAATCTTGTCTGAGAGGGAGACTTCGGTGGGCATCACACAACTGGATTTACCTTTGTAGTCCGTGGTAGTCTGTAATCCTTGCCACATGCGTTGCGAGTCTGAGTTGTCGAACATTAATTCAAGTTTGAGTCTGTATTGTCTTTTTGGATTTGCGGAGCTCGTACCTGCTTTCCTTGTATATGTCGCACGCATCAGAGTCATCAGGGTTTGCTGACATTGAATGCTGCAGTACAGGCTCTCAGCATTGTACGAAAATCTCTGTTCATCCAGGGTTTTTGGTTGGGGTATGTCCGGATTGTTATTGTGGGTACAACATCAACACATTTTCTACTGACGTCTGTGACTGATGATGTAGATTCCTCAATGTTGATGGATGAGACCTGGATGGATGAATCTTTGAACATATTCCAATCAGTATTCTCAAAACAATTCTGCAGCAATGAGTCTGCCTCTGTCTAGTGCCTCACTATTCTCTGTGTCGGTGGCTCCCTTTTGAGTTGCTGCTTGTAGGTGGGGAGTAGGAACAGAGACATGATCTGATTGGCTGAAGTGGGGGCGGGGGAAGGCTTTGTACGCATCGTGGATGTTTGTTTATACATGGCCCAGCACATCGTTTCCTCTTGTGGAGCAGGATACATCTTGTTGATATACTGTATATAATGTGTTTTAAACATGCTTGGTTAAAATCACCCACGACAATAAAGACTGCTTCCGGGTGAGAGGATTCTTGCTGGCTAATGATCTTGTACAGTTCGCTGAGTGCCGCCTTGGTGTTTGCTTGTGCAATACATACACAGTTGTAATAATAACACACAAGAATTTCCTCTGCGTATAGTGGGGTCAGCATTTTAGCAGGTCGGGTGAACAGGAGCTCGAGATATTTTCAACTTCGGTATACCAGGAATTTTTGATGAAGAAACATACCCCTCCCCTTCTCTTCCAGAAGCCGCTGTTCTATCTATACGGAACCTGAAAAAGCCATCAGTGTGTGTGCGCATGTGTGTGCACGCTGTCATGCTGCTGTCCCCAGACTCGGGTGTCAGGCACGTAGAGAAACAGTGACTGCCCACTAGGGAATACTATTGCCCCCCCCCCCCCCCCCCCTCTGTCCTCCTTTCTGTCTTTCCCTCCTTTTTTCTCTTGCTTTCTCTCTCTGAGAAAGAAAACACTCCTCCATTTGTTTGTTGTTGACTTGAAGTACAACTCAAACATTGAGGGGGCATTTAGAGGCTCTCTCTCTCTCTCTCTCTCTCTCTCTCTCTCTCTCTCCCTCTTTCTGTTGTTTCTCTTTCTCTGTCTCTTCTAGTGAAGTGTTGTGACAATGACTGTCAGAAACAGATGACTAGTTGGTTGGTGGGCCTGGCGAGGCGAGTGGCGTGTGTGTGTGTGTGTGTATACAACTGCAGAGGGGAGGACTCTCTCTAACCTGCTGCTATTAATACAACCTAATGAACATAATCTGGAGGACAGGTTATCCTCTTACGTTTGTTGGCTGCACGGCTGGTTGCGGAGCACAGGGGAGGGGAGGGGAGTGATAGAGAGAGAAGGAAGGAGAGGGAAGCAGGCTGTGCTGCAGATTCTTTACTATTGCGCTCTTTATCTACAATGTTCTCTCTCTGCCGCTCGGAGGGAATAGAAAGCAAAACTGATGTTTGAAGCATAGTTTCGTTTCTCCCCCAACTGTCTCTATCTTTCTCTCTTTCCTTTCTTTCTTGCTCTCCCGTTCTCTCTGTTGTGGACTTGCCTAGCCAGAGGGGCAGTAGGACTAAGTGCCTCCTGTGCACTTGTGTATCAGTAGCTGATGTCAACCTCACTGACAATAACAAGAACTGAAACACTAGTTAACATCTCATAGACAAACCCTTGTTCTCCTATCATCTCGTTTCATCATGAATACTTTGAATACAGGAGCTAGGATATCAGGCTGCTGGACTGTAACAGGCTGCAGGTAAGTGCCTCCTCGCATTTATTTATATATTTCTTTTTATTCTACTGTCATTTGTCTTCTTTCTCTGTGTCTATATAGTTTACCCCTCTATCTCTGTGTTTAAGACTGAGCTCCATGTGAGCTGCGTCATTCATTTCATTGTATTTATTTATCCAGGATAGTCCATTCAGTAACACTTGCCACTGTTTTTCAGGGAGTCCTGTACATGCCTGTGTGTTTTCATTACCCTCCACTCCTCTATAGCAGTGACTAGTGAGTTATCCTTATCTGTCTTTCTCTTTTAAAGAGACTGGCTGGCAGGACATGACCAACCAATCTCTTCTATAGCTAGTGGGCTTTAGTAGAATACAAGTTTTTGTTGTGTTGATGGGTTAGCTATTTAGCTTATGTAATAGCTTACCTGAGGGGTATCCTATGAAGCAAGCTAGATCTACTCAAGGTTTTCTAAAGCTAACCAGCTTCAGTTAAAAGGTTCGTCAGTACTCAAGCTTCATCAGTACTACGAAGGTGGATGTTGCTCGTCCGCCTGCTGCTAACTCTAGCAGGCTTGTAACTGTGCGTGTCGAACATAGCTAGTTTACACCGAACTCTTCATTAAGACAATGCTGAAACATAAATCCATGGGCGAGTCAGTGCCACATTTTCAAAATCAAAATGAAAGAAAAGTTATCTTGCAAATTCAGCAGGCTATGGTGTGAAAGAGGCTTTTAGAAGGGCCGTCTTATTACTTATCGTTAATGTCATCTTTATTTTATTACTTATCGTTAATGTCATCTTTATTTTATTACTTATCGTTAATGCCATCTTTATTGTATTACTTATCGTTAATGCCATCTTTATTGTATTACTTATCGTTAATGCCATCTTTATTGTATTACTTATCGTTAATGCCATCTTTGGTGTGCTTTATTTATATATATTCTATATATTTTTTTTTTCACAAAGTTTTAGATTATGTGAAGTTTAAAATACATTCTGTCATTACTAAATGTGCAATGTGATATATTTTAACATTGTTATTTTTTCATATACAATACTAATTTGATTAATTTAATATTGAATTATTCGTCCTCCTTGTGTGTAGTTTGGGTAATGTCAGGTTATCAAATCAAATCGTATTAGTCACATGTGCCGAACAGGTATTATAGTGAAACAACCTTATAGTGAAATGCTTACTTATGAGCCCATACTGACAATGCAGTTTAACCTCACTAGGGTAGGGGGCACTATGTTCACCTCCGGATGAAAAGCGTGCCCAAAGTAAACTGCCTGTTACTCAGGCCCAGAAGCTAGGATATGCATATAATTGGTAGATTTGGATAAAAAACACTCTAAAGTTTCCAAAACTGTTAAAATAATGTCTATGAGTATAACAGAACTGATATGGCAGGCGAAAACCCGAGAAACATCCATCCATTGACTGCCTTTACAGTATCCAATGACTAACATGCTGACCAGACCGGACACGTTGCGTGCACGAGCGTCGCAAAATAAATTTAGAAATCCATGTTATTCAATTATTGCACCCACACTGCTCGCGCGCGAACGAGCGTCTGCGTTACCAAGGGCTAAAATAGAAGTCATTCCTATTTCTGACGCAGATCGCGCTGAAAGTCCTGCCTCTCCCATCTCCTCATTGGTTTATAGAAGCAGGTACCCACGTGCCATCTCCTCATTGGTTATACCCACGTGGGTGATTGAAAGACGAACTGTTTTGCCGGTAGTCGTGGTAATACTATGAAAGTTTAGATGCGATCACCATATAAGTTCAACATGAAAAAGCCTGGAAGGAGGAGAGATGACTAGAAACAATTCGGTTGGCCGTTTTATGTGTGGATTAATTGTCGGAGTAGAGGACCTTGTACAGTTCAGGGAAAATAACAACTCAATGTTTATATCCCAGGACAAATTAGCTAGCAACAGCAAGCAAGCTAAATAGGACAAATTAGCTAGCAAGTGCAAGCTAACTAGCTAAATTGCCATACATGTTTAATGCTTTTCGACCTGTCCCCAAATTAATGTCATTGGTTCAGAGTTTGTTTTGATATTTTAACCTGCGTGTCATGATCGCATTTGGTGTAGTTACTCCTTTACTTGGCTGGTAACTGTTTGTAATGTTTTGTGTGCTGGGCGCTGTACTCAGATAATAGCATGGTATGCTTTCGCCGTAAAACCTTTTTGAAATCTGACACAACGGTTGGATTAACAAGAAGTTAATCTTTAAACCGATGTATAACACTTGTATGTTTTTTGAATTTTTATTATGTGTATTTCTGTTTTTGAATTTGGCGCTCTGCAATTTCACCGGATGTTGGCCAGGTGAGACGCTACCATCCCACACATCCTAGAGAGGTAAAAAAAACAACAAAAAAAACAAGTAATTAAAGAGTAGCAGTAAAATAAAAATAGCGAGACTATATACAGGGGGGTACCGGTACAAAGTCAATGTCAACCGGCTTATTGTCAACCGGCTTACATCAATGTCAACCGGCTTACAAAGTCAACCGGCTTATTGAGGGAATATGTCGGGAGTTATTAAAGTGACTATGCATAGATGATAACATCAGAGAATAGCAGCGGTGTAAAAGAGGGGGGTGGGGGGAGGGGGGGCAATGCAAATAGTCTGGGTAGCCATGTGATAAGATGTTCAGTAGTCTTTTGGCTTGGGGGTAGAAGCTGTTTAGAAGCCTCTTGGACCTAGAATTGGTGCTCCAGTACTGCTTGCCGTGCGGTAGCAGAGAAAACAGTCTATGACTAGGGTGGCTGGAGTCTTTGACAATTTTTAGGGCCTTCCTCTGGCACCGCCTGGTATAGAGGTCCTGGATGGCAGGAAGCTTGGCCCCAGTGATGTACTTGGCTGCTCGCACTACCCTCTGTAGTGCCTTGCGGTCGGAGGCCGAGCAGTTGCAATACCAGGCAGTGATGCAGCCAGTCAAGATGCTCTCGATGGTGCAGTTGTAGAACCTTTTGAGGATCTGAGGACCCATGCCAAATCTTTTCAGTCTCCTGTGGGGGAATAAGTTTTGTCGTGCCCTCTTCATGACTGTCTTGGTGTCCCTCGACCATGTTAATTTGTTGGTGCACAGCCAAACATACAGATAGGATGCTGTGGATGATTTTAATGAAGAACATAAGATGGCAACAATAGCTGAGCAAAGTTTTAGACAGATAACTTCAAAAATGAGCGAGCTACATGACATTGAGCATGAAGTCACCTAGGTGTCCCACACAAATGGAGGTGTGGCCGAATTGGTGGCCGAATTGGTACAGTGATACATTTTGAAGGAAAGAACTATATACAAAATATATAAATGCTATTCTAACACCCCCCCCCCCCCCCAAAAAAAAAAAAAAAAGATATATATAAAAAATAAATAATTATAAACTAACAAATAACAAGGGTAACTATTTACACATTTCTATTTACAATATTGTGAAGACCCTCAGTCCTCTATATTGTGCTGCTGGTGTCATGGCCCATAGCAGTCTCTTTCTGCTGTAAAGCAGAGGCTTACTGAACAGGTGGTGCAGGTGATGGGGCATTTCCTGTGACAAAGGGCACAACGACGTCTCCCTACTGTGCCCTTTTTGCCCTGAGGCACATTCATGTCTGCAGAGATTAATCTGGGCAGGTGAACACCACTGGTTGGAGCAGAAGGTGCTGCAGTGGACTTGCTGTAGCTAGCAAGCTCCTGGATGAGCAGCTCCCTGAAGGCTAGCTGTGAGATGGGGGGCCGTCCACAGCTCTTGGCCATTTCCTTCTGGAGGATGAAGGAATTCACCACAGCAATGTCAATGAAATGATAGAAAAATGTCTTGTACCATTTTATGGTCTTGTGGAAAACATTGTAGTAACCTATCAGCGCATCTGACAGGTCCACACCTCCCATGCCCTTGTTGTAGTCCTTCACAGCAGCTGGGATGGGGAATTGTTTTGTGGTCCATGTCCCGGCACCGTCCTTCACACGCCTGACGACGTGATCTCCACTGAAGGACTTGTGGATACTGGAGCACATGACCACCTCTCTGGTATCCATCCACTTCACAAACAGCAGGCCATCTTCACGGATCCATCGCATGGTACCCCGCTCAGCCCGCTTAGGCATGTCATTCACCTTTGTCTTTGGAAATCCCACCCTGTTGGTACGAATGGTGCCACATGCCCACACCTCCCGCTTCCTCAGCTCTGTTAACAGGGTAGGGCTTGTGTAGAAGTTGTCCACAAACAGTTTGTACCCCTTCCCCAGCAGTTGAAAATCCAATAACTCCATAACAGAATCATAACTAAATCCATTACCGGTAGCAAAACTGTTTTCCCCCTCATAAACAAAAAAATGCAAGTGTAGGCACACACAGAATCAGCCAAAATAAACAGTTTGTAACCCCATTTGGTTGGTTTGTTACGCATGTATTGTTTGAGGCTGATTCTGGCCTTTGAGGCTACCATCCTCTCATCGATGGACAGGTTCTGGGCGGGCTGAAAATAGGTCTTGCAGGCCTCAACGATGCTGGGGTAGAGAGGTTTGATTTTGCAGAGCCTATCAAACCTTGGTGTGCCTCTCTTCTTGTCATTCTCCCCATCAACTTCTGGGTCACTGATATGAAGCACCCGTGAGGTAGTCAGAAACCTTTTAGAAGACATGACAGTCATGGGGAAAGGCAGTTGATAGAGAGCTGACATTTTCCAGTAGTCCCTTAGAGTTTTCAACTTCACCAGCTCCATGTAAATGACCATTGAAAAGGAGCAGAAAAGGACTGACATGGAAATAGTCTTCCATGCCTCTGTCTTTCCTGCCTGGTTCTTAGCCCAGTACTTATTGGTGTTTGACACCAGGGAATCAATGACTGACGAGGTGAAAAACAGTTGAAAAAGTTGAAGGGGGCTTTACTTTGCAGTCATGTCTAGTTGAGGTCCTAGCTGCCTTTTGGGTCTAACAACTGGTGGATTTGGTTCCACATCATCTTCTAACACAGAGTGCCAACGACCCTCTGGCCCTCTGTCTGCAGGTTTCTCTCTTCCCCACCTCCACTTCTTTGTCACTGACTTCACACCTCTAGATGGCCGGGTAGGTGTGGAGCCGGAGACAGCGGGGGTCCGGCTGGAAGAACCAGCTTCAGAGGGAGATGGACACCTAGACATTGGCGGCTCATAATCAGAATCACTGCCTCTGTGAAAGATTTAAAAAATCAGTAACAATACTTTCACGTATGAGCCCTGTATCAAAACGTAAAATAATCAGATATATATAGAGTACAGGGAACATAATCACTATGGTGAAGTGCTGTTCCAATCCATGTTTATGTAAAATACATTTTAAAAATATATCACACACACACAGTATAGCCAATGTGTACTTTACACATTTCATTACAGATGATATTTTTATATATTGCAAATAAAACAAGAAAATCTTTTAAAAAATCTCAAATGAATAATATTTGATATTATTAATTTCAAACAATGACATTAGCATTAGAATTTACCAATCCAGCATGGCATCCTCGCCAGGCAGAAACATGTCTTCCGCATGTGAGTCAAAACTAGCTTCGCTGAAAGATTCATCTTCCTGAAGCAACTCGGTCTCGCTGTCTCTATCAATTTCCTCTATAATTTGGGTTAAATCTGTATAACTAGACTTTGTTTTAGCTTTTCCTGATTTATTCGCCATAATTTAAATATATAAACTTGTTGAAAATGCTATTGAATATGTACTGCTATGCGTGACACTCGTGGCTCCGTCAAGTAGGATTTGCAATGGCGAATGAACCTCTTTTACGCCAGAGTTTACCACAAAGGCTGGTCTTCGAACGTATAACCATTACATATTGCCGTTTACCTCAGCTCATTGGCTATCTTCCAAGCTAGATTTCAAGATGATCAGTGGTCATTGGGCCAAAATACAGTCAATCAACGATAGACCGGTCCTACCATTGGTGCGCAATGAGGTCATTGATTGGTGTCTTCAAATCGGTTTGTTTCGGTCAATACGTCCCGGGAAAAGAACCATCAAGTATGGTTGTGTTAGTAACAACCAGACGATTGCAATGAAACCAACCATGACCGGATAAACGTTTGTTTAGTGTGTGTAATTACCACGAACGCTTCGTCCACAGTTGAATGAGACGGAAATCACGACGCAAGCGGTTTACAAATGTTTCGTGTTAGGCTATAAAAATTGATTTTATCAAACAAAACGAACATTCACTGTATAGTTAGGACACTTGGCATTGCCACCAGAGGAAGATCTTCAATGGTAAGCGATTTATTTGATTGTTATTTCTGACTTTCGTGACGCTAATGCTTGGTTGGAAAATGCTAGTAATACTTGTGTGTGGGGCGCCGTCCTCAGAAAATCGCATGTTTGCTTTTGCAGTAAACCTTTTTGAAATCCGACACAGCGGCTGGATTAATAAGACGTTCATCTTTTAAATGATGTAAGATACATGTATTTACAAGAATGTTTAAAATAACGAATGGTGTATTTAGAATGTTAGCTCTCTGCGGTTTCACCGGATGTTGGCCTGGTGGGACGTTAGCATCTCACCTACCCCAGAGAAGTTAATGATGGTGTTGGAGTTGTGCATGGCCGTGCAGTCATGAGTGAACAGGGAGTACAGGAGGGGACTGACCACGCACCCCTGAGGGGCCCCTGTGTTGAGGATCAGTGTGGCGGATGTGTTGTTACCTACCACTTACCAACTGGGGGTGACCCGTCAGGAAGTTCAGGATCCAGTTGCAGAGGGAGGTGTTTAGTCACAGGGTTCTTAGCTTATTGATGAGCTTTGAGGGCACTATGGTGTTGAACACTGAGCTGTAGTCAATGATTAGCATTCTCACGTAGGTGTTCCTTTTGTCCAGGTGGGAAAGGACTGTGTGGAGTGCAATAGAGATTGCATCATCTGTGGATCTGTTAGGGCGGATTGCAAATTGGAGTGAGTGTGGGGTTTCTGGGATAATGGTGTTGATGTGAGCCATGACCAGCCTTTCAAAGCACTTCATGGCTACCAACCGGAATGCTACGGGTCGGTAGTCATTTTGGCAGGTTACTTCAGTGTTCTTGGGCACAGGGACTATAGTCGTCTGCTTTAAACATGTGGTATTACAGACTCGGACAGGCAGAGGTTGAAAATGTCAGTGAAGACACTTGCCAGTTGGTCAGCGCATGCTCGCAGTACACGTCCTGGTAATCTGTCTGGCCCTGCGGCCTTGTGAATTTTGACCTGTTTAAAGGTCTTACTCACATCGGCTGTGGAGAGCGTGATCACACAGTCTTCCAGAACAGCTGGTGCTCTCATGCATGTTTCCGTGTTATTTGCCTCGAAGCGAGCATAGAAGTAGTTTAGCTCGTCTGGTAGGCTCGTGTCACTGGGCAGCTCTCGGCTGTGCTTCCCTTTGTAGTTTGTAATGGGTTGCAAGCCCTGCCACATCCGAAGAGCATCAGAGCCGATGTAGTACGATTCGATCTTTGTCCTGTATTGAAGCTTCGCCTGTTTGATGGTTGGTCGGAGTGCATAGCAGGATTTCTTATAAGCTTCCGGGTTAGAGTCTCTCTCCTTGAAAGGGGCAGCTATAGCCTTTAGCTCAGTGTGGATGTTGCATTAATCCATGGCTTCTGGTTGGGGTATGTACTTATGGTCACTGTGGGGACGACATCATCGATGCACTTATTGATGAAGCCAATGACTGATGTGGTGTACTCCTCAATGCCATCGGAGAAATCCCGGAACATATTCCAGTCTGTGATAGCAAAACAGTCCTGAAGCTTAGCATCTGCTTCATCTGACCACTTTTTTATTGTTCGAGTCACTGGTGCTTCCTGCTTTAATTTTTGCTTATAAGCAAGAATCAAGAGGATAGAATTATGGTCAGATTTGCCAAATGGAGGGTGAGAGAGAGCTTTGTATGCATCTTTGTGTGTGGAGTAAAGGTGGTCCAGAGTTTTTTTCCCTCTGGTTGCACATTTAACATGCTGATAGAAATTTGGTAAGACGGATTTAAGTTTCCCTGCATTAAAGTCCCCAACTTCTAGGAGCGCCGCCTCTGGGGGAGCCTTTTCCTGTTTGCTTATGCCAAAATACAGCTTATTCAGTGCTGTCCTAGTGCCAGCATCAGTCTCTGGTGGTATGTAGACAACTATGAAAAATACAGATGAAAACTCTTTTAGGTAGATAGTGTGGTCTACAGCTTATCATGAGATACTCTACCTCAAGCGAGCAAAACCTTGAGACTTCCTTAGATATCGTGCACCAGCTGTTATTTACAAAAATACGTAGTCTGCCGTCCCTTGTCTTACCAGACGCCGCTGTTCTGTCCTGCCGGTACAGCGTATAACCTGCCACCTGTATGTTGATAATGTCATTGTTCAGCAACGACTCCGTGAAGCATAAGATGTTACAGTTTTGAATGTCCCGTTGGTAGTTTAATCTTCCGCGTAGGTCATTGATTTTATTTTCCAAAGATTGCACGTTTGCTAGCAGAATGGAAGGAAGTGGGGTTTTATTCGATCGCTTACGAATTCTCAGAAAACTGCCCGCCCTCTGGCCCCTTTTTTCTCCGCCTTCCCTTCACACAAATGATGGGGATCTGGGCCTGTTCCCGGTAAGCAGTATATCATTCACATTGGGCTTGTCAGATTCGTTAAAGGAAAAAAAGGATTCTGCCAATCCGTGGTGAGTAATCGCAGTTCTGATGTCCAGAAGTTATTTTCAGTCATAAGAGACAGTAGCAGCAACATTATGCACAAAACAAGTAAAAAAAATTGTTACAAATAACGCAAAAAAACAAAACAAAAAAAAGTATTGGTTAAGAATACATAAAACGTCAGCCTTGTTCTCCAGCACCATCTTAATTTGTGTAATGGTGAGTAAGGATGAGTTATGTGAAATCTGGAAGTAAGGTTTGCTGTGTACTCGTCAAGAAGTTGTGTACGCATCAAGACATTATTTTGTGTTGCAGTATGTGGAGTTGGGTGGTTAAAATGCAACATGTTGCATCGCCTGTGACCCACCATCTTGTTTACGGTTTACTATTATTATCAGCGCCAGGGGGGCCTGGATAGCTCCTCCATCTGGACTACATAGTTTGCTCTTATTTGCTGCTCTCTTTTATATAGTCTTTTATGTTTGCATTTTTGTGCGCGTTGTAGTGTGAGGTCGGAATTGACACATTTATGTGTAAGAGATGTTTGTATCTGTGTAACTATGGAGTGAGGGCATGTTTTATGGCACCCTGGCTTGGCTTTAACTGATAACCCAGATTAGGGTTGGGCAGTATCCAGATTTTAATTTGTCATACCTTTTCTGTACCATACTGGGATATACGGTATTACTGAATATGAACACAAGGGGGCGCCATTAAAAAAAAATATATATATATATATATATCCATGGCAAATGCTTATCTGGAGCCCTAAATTGGAAATAATTTATTTGACACATCTTAGATTTCGTATAGTTATACTTAATTGGGCTGTCCCCCCCAAAATCTTGGTCAACCAAAAGTTGTCTGTTCTTTCGACCAATCAATTGGTCAACATTTTTAAACATGTATTTTTCCATATATATAGACACGGTCACGCCCTGACCTTAGAGAGCTGTTTTATTTCTCTATTTTGTTTGGTCAGGGTGTGATTTGGGGTGGGCATTCTATGTTGTCTATTTCTTTGTTGTTTTTGCCTAGTGTGGTTCCCAATCAGAGGCAGCTGTCTATCGTTGTCTCTGATTGGGGATCATATATAAGTTGTCATTTTCCGTTTGGGTTTTGTGGGGTGTTTTCCGTTTAGTATCTGCCTGGCGGAACTGTTCGCTTTCGTTTTTGTATTCGTTATTTCTGTTTGAGTGAGTCTTGAGAATAAAGATCATGAACACTTTCCACGCTGCGCTTTGGTCCACTCTTCCTTACGACGAGCGTTACTATGTGTTTTAAGAAAATAAACTATACGCATTGAGTTTGTCTGATGCTTAAACAGAGATCTAAATAACCCCCCCCAAAAAAAACTTAACCTGACCCAACTATTCTCCTCCCGCTCCTGCTGGCTTTCACAGATTCTGCCATTACTCTCCTGAAGTTTCCGGTAATAGGAGAGGAGAAGGCAACCTTTCTCATGTTGAATGCCAATTTATCAATTTATTTTTGTGAAAGTTTAATTTTTTAAATAAAGTCTTCATCTTAAAACCATTGTCATGTGGTTAATTAAAATTCTACCCAAATCTAAATTAAAATGATACGAACCTAAAAAGTAACTATGTAAAAATAGCCTGCAATAAAGCCAACAAATAAAAGCATTGCAACCAGCAGGTAGACAATATCCTGATAAAAATAAATATCCTATTAATCACATTGGCTACACATGGTGTAACGCTCCTCCTCTTCGTCTGATGATGAGGAATAGGAATCATCGGACCAACACGTAAGTGCTCATAGTACATTTAATTAAATAAACTGAACACTGAATGACAAAAAACCAACAAAGAGAGCGAACGACACAAAACAGTCCTGTAAGGTGAAAAAACACAAAACAGTCCTGTAAGGTGAAAAAACACAAAACAGGAAACAACTACCCACAAACACAGGTGGGAACAGGCTACCTAAGTATGGTTCTCAATCAGAGACAACGATTGACAGCTGCCTCTGATTGGGGACCATACCATGCCAAACACATAGAAAATGACAACATAGAACAAAACATAGAATGCCCACCCCAACTCACGCCCTGACCAACCAAAATAGAGACATAAAAAGGATCTCTAAGGTCAGGTGACACATGGCCTGTCTGCAACAAACCTGAAACATTGTATCAACTATTAACTTGGGTCCAGCCCCAATGCTTGCACTAGCGAACTTGCAACATTGTATACAAGTTTACAGAGTTTCCCCTCTCATGACAGACACAGCTGTAGGCTATTTTCACAAGGGATAAGAAGCAGTGCTTGACTTGGGGAGGAGCTCACCGGAGCTGAGTACCCGGCACCTCAAATGTTCTACTGCTTGAGCTCCTGTTCCTCTTATAGAATGCTAGCTCAAAAGTATTGTGGAGCTCCTGCACCTAAATATAAACAGTACCGGCACCCAAAATGAGTACCGGAACCTATTTCAGTCCAAGTCAAGCAGTGATAAGAAGTAATCTGGTAGGCCTATTTTATGACATTTCCATTGGATCAGAGCGTAACATTTTTCACTTTGAGAGCTGGAAAGATTTGTCAGGTAGTCTATAGGCCTACTTCTATGTGTAAATCAGGCCAAAGGCCTATAGGCCTACTTCTATGTGTAAATCAGGCCTACTTCTATGTGTGCGCGTCCTTACTCAACATTGACAGGAGCGCTCCAAACAAAATACAATTACTAAATTGACTAAACTCGTAAATGGAATGAAACAAACCAAAACTTGTTTCTCACAAGTGTAGTATAGGTTGTGCGATCTGCAAACAATGTGTCCACTTAGACAATGAGAACAGGAAGACTGGAATAAAAATATTGAATGCATTAAAATAATTACCTTAACCAAAGTAATAAACATTGTACATTAGGAATTCAAATCAAATGTTATTTTTCACATACACATATTTAGCTGATGTTATTGCGGGTATAGCGAAATGCTTGTGTTCCTAGCTCCAACTGTCACGCCCTGACCTTAGAGATCCTTTTTATGTCTCTATTTTGTTTTGGTCAGGGTGTGACTTGGGTGGGCATTCTAGGTTTTGTATTTCTTTGTTTCTGGCCGAGTGTGGCTGTCTATCGTTGTCTCTGATTGGGGATCATACTTAGGCAGCCCTTTTCCCTTTTTCTTTGTGGGATCTTGTTCTTTGTTTGTGTGCAGGGAGTTTGCACATCGAAGCTGGTCGGTCATTGTATTCGTTATTGTTTTGTCCTGTTTTAGTTTCAATTCGTGATTAAATTATCTGGAACTCTGAGAACGCTGCGCCTTGGTCTCGTCCTTCCGAAGACAACCGTTACACCAACAGTGCAGTAATATCTAACAATTCACAACAATACACACATCTAAAATTAAAAAAATGGAATTAAGAAATATATAAATGTTAGAACGAGCAATGTCGGTGTGGCATTGACTAAAATACAGTAGAATACATTATATACATATGAAATGAGTAAAGCAGTATGTGAACATTATTAAAGTGACCTGTGATTCCATGTCTATGTACAGGGCAGCAGCCTCTAAGGTACAGGGTTGAGTAACTGGGTGGCAGCCGGTAAGTGTACTACTACTTATGCATGAAACTAGAAATTGATATAGACAAACAATCAAATGCAAACAATTCACACAATTAATGTGCACAAATTGGCAGGAGAGAGAGCATTCTGGAGAGAGAAGTGCATTGTGCATCTGGGCCTATGGTCAATCCAACGTCTGCATTGGCCATGCAATAGATTCTTCAAAGCAGCCACCCTTTGCCTTGATGACAGCTTTGCACACTTTTGGCATTCTCTCAACCAGCTTCAGCTGTAATGCTTTTCCAACAGTCTTGAAGGAGTTCCCACATATGCTGAGCACTTCTTGGCTGCTTTTCCTTCACTCTGCAGTCCAATTCATCCCAAGTCATCTCAATTTGTTTGAGGTCAGGTGATTGTGGAGGAAAAGGTCATCTGATGCAGCATTCCATCACTCTCCTTCTTGATCAAATAGCCCTTACACAGCCTGGAGGTGTGTTGGGTCATTGTCCTGTTGAAAAATAAATGATAGTCCCACTAAGCGCAAACCAGATGGGATGGCGTATCGCTGCAGAATGCTGTGGTAGCCATGCTGGTTAAGTGTGCCTTGAATTCTAAATAAATCCCCAACAGTGTCATCAGCCAAGCACCATCACACCTCCTCCTCCATGCTTCATGGTGGGAACCACACATGCGGAGATCATCCATTCACCTACTCTGCGTCTCACAAAGACACGGCAGTTGGAACCAAAAATCTCAAATTTGGACTCATCAGACCAAAGGACAGATTTCCACCGGTCTAATGTACATTGCTCATATTTCTTGGCCTAAGCAAGTCTCTTCTTCTTATTGGTATTTTGACTGGTAGTGTGTTGACTGGTAGTGTACACAGTATTTTGACTGGTAGTGTGTTGACTGGTAGTGTACACAGTATTTTGACTGGTAGTGTGTTGACTGGTAGTGTACACAGTATTTTGACTGGTAGTGTGTTGACTGTTGACTGGTAGTGTACACAGTATTTTGACTGGTAGTGTGTTGACTGTTGACTGGTAGTGTGTTGACTGTTGACTGGTAGTGTACACAGTATTTTGACTGGTAGTGTGTTGACTGGTAGTGTACACAGTATTTTGACTGGTAGTGTGTTGACTGGTAGTGTACACAGTATTTTGACTGGTAGTGTGTTGACTGGTAGTGTACACAGTATTTTGACTGGTAGTGTGTTGACTGGTAGTGTACACAGTATTTTGACTGGTAGTGTGTTGACTGGTAGTGTACACAGTATTTTGACTGGTAGTGTGTTGACTGGTAGTGTACACAGTATTTTGACTGGTAGTGTGTTGACTGTTGACTGGTAGTGTACACAGTATTTTGACTGGTAGTGTGTCCAGGGAAAAGCACATGAAGAAAACAACTGATATGCAGAGGCTGCCATGCGCTTCTCCCCACTCCCTCTCCAAGCTGCCTTGGGTGGGATGGGTCGGTTATGAAAACACTGAGCTTTTGTAACCTTGCTGCCCTCCTCCTGATGTCTGCCTGCCACCTTTGACCCCTTGCTTGTTCCACTTGAAGGTATTTAGGCTATAAAGCCGTGGGGTGGAGTAGCACAGGGGAGTGGAGCCACACAGGCAGTGAAAGTCCAGAACAGGCAGGAACATCTACTACGTACCTACCTACCTAGGACTTTCTCCGACCACAGAAATGGGTTCCGGGTTCTTACAAACCTCTAAGGGAGAGGTGTGGATCTCTCGCTTAATACAGTAGGTGGACACACACACATATGTGTATATATATATAATGAGAGAGATGTTAATTGATTTGGCAATGTTAACATATGTTTCCATTGCCAATAAAGCCCTTGAATTGAATTGAATTGAATTGAGAGAGAAATAAAGACAAGTTTAGTGGAGCTACAATCAGACAGCTAGAAGTGTGTTTAGACAAATGGTTTAGGCACCAGGGTTGCATGGGGACTAACCTGCTAGACAGCTAAACTGCCTCTAGACAAAATGGCTTTGTAAAAGGCTTGTTAGGAATGTGGTAGGTTAGGTTGGTTGTCCTGGATTGTACTGGTGGTGACTTTAATTAGATCAGAGATTGAGACTAAGTGGTTTAGGCATATTTCGCTACTGAGTTTAATCAAATGAGTGTGAGACTGACTATCCTTATTGTGGGCATGTTTTAAGAACAAAGTTGCATTTCACATGTCGAGTCATGGTGGCTGTAGTATTTTGGAGGGAATTGACTAAGCACGTTCCACTCAGCGTATTCTGTTCCATGTCAGACAGTCTGTGTGGTTTGAGTTGGGGCTGCGATCTTGGTAGAATAGTAATAGATGCATTTGAATGCCCTCCCCACCTCCCTGTATTGAGCTCTTGGTCTGATGCCATCCCATGCCCATGCGTCCAATGAAAACAAATGCACTATGTAGGTCTACATGTATAAATGTCTGTTGCAAGTACCTGTGAACCAATCACAGTTGTTCTAATGTTGTCACGTCCAGCGATCGGGTCTGGGTTGGTGTTAGATTTGCATATCCATTATGTGCATACAAATTCACACTGGCAGGTTCAAAGTACCAATGCTGTGTTTGTAAGCAAGTGGGAGGTAGGAATTTACCAGTTGTGAAGTCGTAAATACCAGTTGGATGCGTTCACATGCTTTGAACTTGTTGAGAAATGCAGATTGTCTAATTGCTAACAAGTTGCTTAAACCATAAACTAAAACTACAGCTATCATGCTTGTAAACAAATGATAGTGTTCAAAAACATGAATACATTTATTAAATTATATTTTGTTGCATATAACTGCCGAAAATGGTGGTATTAAGATAATTACCTTAGTACAGTGGTTGCTCCACTAAAAGTTGTGTGATTATGCTGCAGGATTTAGAGGTAATTTGTGGTTTAGTACGGTACCCTGCGTCACTACTTCATTGCTCCAGACCAGCGCAAGGGGGAGGTAGAGCACTGATTATGCTTTTGGGTCCAAAGGTGCTAATGTGTCTCAAACTTACAATTAATGGGTGACATGAACCTTAAAAGAAACTGCTAATTGTGCACAACTTCAGTATTACTTACTAAAACTGTTGTTACACTAAGGTTTTATTTATTATTATTTTTATTTTTTTGTTAGGATTATTTTGCTCTTACCGTAGTACTGTATGCCACTCCCGACCCTTTCATGTTGTACAGCGCCTGAGTGGCGCAATGGTCTAAGATAAGCTGTGTTGCTACAGATGCTGGTTCAATACCTGTGCCAGCCTTGACTTGGAGACCCATGAGATGACTGTAGGTTTTTGTTTTTTCTCCCTATAAAAACAGAAATAATTCTAAATAACAAACTGCCATTATTTACAAATTAGTAAAAACGTCTCACCCCATGTTCAATGTCCGTTAAAGTGTTGCCAGTGTGGCGGGGTGGGGGTCCACCCCCTCCCCCTTCCTCCTCCTCACTTCCCCATGGGCTAGGTCGGTCTTCTGTGCGCTGCTCTGCAACCCATCCCGTGCCCTCTGACCTCGTGCCTTGAACCTTGTGCACTTTCAGGGGATACAGCTGGAGAACTGCAAGGCAATCCCGTTGTGCGCCACTCCGGAGCCATGAACAATATGACCAATTTATATTGGCCTGCTAATAACAGGGTTAATAATATATCTGTGAGAATATCCAACGGGCTTTTAGATCATTTTAAATTAATAATAATCTCTGACAGCCTACACCTTCCTCCCCGTCGGGGAATTGAGCCCCGGGCTCCCGCGTGCCCGCACGACACAGGGATTCTTTAGCTAAATAGCCCAGTACTGTAGCCTACTCCCGACCGTCACGTTGTACAGTGCCATATTTTCCGATCCATCCCAATGGAAATCCAGAGGGTTTTTCACTTTTCTTGGAGTAGAAACACTGTAATATTAAGCAAATTAATTGTGCAACATTTCTTAAAATCAGTCCCATATGCTATGTTCTTACAAAAAAAGGTTTTAAATTCTCTAATACAGCCACTATTAAAGGCTATCATTTGATAAATATGCCATTTGGTGGTCAAACTAGCACTAACTAGCATTAATGGTAGCAGTGGTTCACACTTAAATAACGTGCCATAGAATTCTGCGGCACATTGCAAGCTGCGCCGCAGTATGCTGCAACTTTTAAAGGACGAACCACTGTAGGTGACGTCAGAGGTTAGCTTGTGGGAAAGTGAGAGCTCTGGATGATAGAGGAGTTTCCCACTAGTAATTACCAGTTAGAGGGGCATTCAATTGGATTTTTCCCAGTTGTATGTGGTAAATCCCACTGGTTATGAATGAAACATACTTGCTCTGTCAAAGATGGATCTGCTAAGAGAGCTCATCTTGCAAGATCCATGCCATGTTTATGAGGCTATTTAGCAACGGTAGGCATTTCAGTAGTCAGTGGTAACTAAAATAAGAAGTTATACTAGTCATCTAAGCAGGGTTTCATTTGTTGCGGGTTGCAACTATCCAAGTGTTGATGTACTGTAACCCTGATCAACAACAGACACAACAGTCCCCTTCCTCCCCCACCAGTGAAGACAAGCTGACTCTCAGGGGACAAAGGCTTAGCCTCAGGTCACACTTACACAACCAACCAGTGATCTTGCACTTAGAAACCAACAGCCTGTCTGTGTTGATGTGCATGGTAACTGTGATGTGAGCTTGCGTACCCTTGAGAAAGTTATTGAGAAGAGGGGAAGAAATGGAGAGACAGGGATGGGGATTGACTCAATTCTATCATATGATTGACATATATTCAGTGGTTTGTATAGGAAGCAGTATACTCAGGCTAAACAAAGTACTTGGTGTAAACAGAGCACTGATCAAGGGTCCATCGTAAAAAGCAACAGGTGATCATTGATGACTGATTCCTTCTGACTGTTAGTTCTCTGTGTTAATCAATGTAGAAGGATAGATATGGAGGTGTTGCCATTGTCAGTGATACTGAATCACGTCAGTAATGTTTGTAGTATGCTGTCTCAACTGCCTGTGTCGTTTATCAGGTAAAGCAGAACGGGAACACACCTTTTTTATTACAGCCCAAATCAGACAGGCATTTGTACAAAGGTGACTGTTGTGAAATGTTTTATGTTGTCTCAACATAAACAACAACATATCCCATAATGCCTTTCTGTATCTCCTGATGGTCTTCACGTATATCAGTGTGTTCTATGCAGCTTTTTGTTGTATATGCTGTCATTTTTGTTGCTTGGTCCGAAGTCCAAAGAACATATGCTGGTATTGTGATAACAGTTCTCAAACTTTGAGCTGTCTTTTCAAATCTGATATTCACACATTCTGCGTTTTACAGGGATAGTTCACACCAAAAGTGTCCGTTTTTTTTTTCATACTGCTGAAATTAAGAGGAAGTGACATGTTGCTCTTCTGTCTCATTATTTTGCAGCGGGGGCGGAGAGGGCTCCCTGGACAGACTCCTCACCTCCGTCAGCTCTGGGCTGTCACCACGGAAACGGACTACCAGCCAGTGCAAGTCAGAACCGCCCCTGCTGCGGACGTCCAAGCGGACCATCTACACAGCCGGCCGCCCACCCTGGTATAACGAACATGGAACCCAGTCCAAAGAGGCCTTCGTCATCGGTAGGAACCCTCAGGAGAATTGAATAGAATAATGCTTTGTTGTCTGTTTTATGTCTCCTGCTTCCCAAGCCCTCTAAGTCAAGACACACACGTGACATGGTGAACGTCACAGGGTTAAGATCAGCAGCAGGGCTATCCACAGCCCTCTATTCCTGGTCAAATTGCTTGTGAATGAAACTACGTATTACTGTCACAATGTCATGCACCTGAATGCTGTTCTATGATGCCGTGGGTGCCTGTGCTTTGTCTGAGAAAGCAGAGGGGATAACATCTGCTACAAGATGAAACCTGACTTTCTTGGTAATAAGCATCAACGTGTTAACTGATAAAGGTTATTGATGCCCCGTCGTAAGTCATTATTTGATATTTGAACACGGCAGGAGGGGTTTCTACACCGAACAGAAATGTTTCAGATAGTGCCCTGCTGATAAAAGAGACTCGTCCAGTTACTGTAGACATTGAAAAGCTACTTTCAGTTGAGCCAAGGACTTTTAAGTGGTCTACCTCGCTCATCTTACCTAGTTACCTAGCTCATCTTACCTAGTTACCTCGCTCATCTTACCTAGTTACCTCGCTCATCTTACCTAGTTACCTCGCTCATCTTACCTAGTTACCTCGCTCATCTTACCTAGTTACCTCGCTCATCTTACCTAGTTACCTCGCTCATCTTACCTAGTTACCTAGCTCATCTTACCTAGTTACCTAGCTCATCTTACCTAGTTACCTAGCTCATCTTACCTAGTTACCTAGCTCATCTTACCTAGTTACCTAGCTCATCTTACCTAGTTACCTCGCTCATCTTACCTAGTTACCTCGCTCATCTTACCTAGTTTCCATTGTGCCCTGTGGGTTCTGCAGGTCTGTGTGGGGGCAGTGCCTCAGGGAAGACCACTGTAGCCAGGAAGATCATAGAGGCTCTGGATGTCCCCTGGGTGGTCCTGCTCTCCATGGACTCCTTCTACAAGGTGTGTGTGTGTGTTTGTGCTTGTGTAGGGCACTATAAAATCCGAAGAACGCAGACGGAATCCAGACATTAAAACGTAAATCAACAATATTCAAAAATGTATTGAACGTAGTAAGGAACCAACTAAATGTTCTGAAAATGAATTAAATTGCCCAAGTTTATCATAAGACATGAACAGAATGCTTCAGTGATTCGTACGAGAATTTCCCATCTGTGTGTGTGGTGCACATTGTTAATGTTGTAAATGACTATTGTAGCTGGAAATGGCTGTTTTTTTAATGGAATATCTACATAGGCGTACAGAGGCCCATTATCAGCAACCATCACTCCTGTGTTCCAATGGCCTGTTGTGTTAGCAAAGTTTATCATTTTAAAAGGCTAATTGATCATTAGAAAACCCTTTTGCAATTATGTTAGCACAGCTGAAAACTGTTGTGCTATTTAAAGAAACAATACAACTGGCCTTCGCTAGACTAGTTGATTATCTGGAGCATCAGCATTTGTGGGTTCGATTACAGCCTCAAAATGGCCAGAAACCAATAACTTTCTTCTGAAACTCATCAGTCTATTATTGTTCTGAAAAATGAAGGCTCTTCCATGCGAGAAATTGCCAAGAAACTGAAGATCTCGTACAATGCTGTGTCCTACTCCCTTCACACAACTGTGCTAACTGGCTCTAACCAGAATAGAAAGAGGAGTGGAAGGCCCCGGTGCACAACTGAGCAAGAGGACAAGTACATTAGTGTCTAGTTTGAGAAACAGACGCCTCACAAGTCCTCAACTGGCAGCTTCATTAAATAGTACCCGCAAAACACCAGTCTCAACGTCAACAGTGAAGAGGCGACTCCGGGATGCTGGCCTTCTAGGCAGAGTTACAAAGAAAAATGTATATCTCAGACTGGCCAATAAAAATAAAATATTAACATGGGCAAAAGAACACAGACACTGGACAGAGGAACTCTGCCTAGAAGGCCAGCATCCCGGAGTCGCCTCTTAAGCTAAGGACCCTGGGACTAAACACCTCCCTCTGCAACTGGATCTTGGACTTCCTGACGGGCCACCCCCAGGTGGTAAGGGTAGGCAACAAAACATCTGCAACGCTGATCCTCAACACAGGGGCCACACAGGGGTGCGTGCTCAGTCCCTCCTGTACTCCCTGTTCACTCATGACTGCATGGCCAAGCACAACTCCAACACCATCATTAAGGTTGCTGATGACACAACAGTGGTAGGCCTGATCACAGACAACGATGAGACGGCCTATAGGGAGGAGGTCAGAGAACTGGCACAGTGGTGCCAGGACAACAACCTCTCCCTCAAGACAAAGGAGCTGATCGTGGACTACAGGAAAAGGAGGGCCGAACACGCACCCTTTCACATCGACGGGGCTGTAGTGGAGCGAGAGTTTTAAATTCCTTGATGTCCACATCACCAACAAACTATCATGGTCTAAACACACCAAGACTGTCGTGAAGAGGGCATGACAAAACCTATTTCCCCTCAGGAGACTGAGAAGATTTGGCATGGGTCCACAGATCCTTAAAAAGTTATACAGCTGCACCATCAAGAGCATTCTGGCGGGTTGCATCACCACCTGGTATGGCAACTGCTCGGCCTCCGACCGCAAGGCACTACAGAGGGTAGTGTGTACGGCCCAGTACATCTATGGGGCCAAGCTTCCCGCCGTCCAGCACTATATACTAGGTGGTGTCAGAGGAAGGCCCAAAAAAGGAGGAAGGCCAAGTCATAGACTGTTCTCTCTGCTACCGCACAGCAAGTGGTACCGGAGCGCCAAGGTCCAAAAGGCTCCTTAACAGCTTATATCCCCAAGCCATAAGACTGCTGAACAGTTAATCAAATGGCCACCCAGACTATTTACATTGACAAAAAAAATTATACAAAATAAATAATAATTTTATATTGAGCCACTTCTTTGGTTTTACACTGCTGCTATTCACTGTTTTATCTATGCATAGTCACTTTACCCCTACCTACGTGTGCAAATTACCTCGACTTACCTGTACCCCCGCACATTGACTCAGAACCGGTTCTTCCTGTATATAGTATTGTTATTGTTATTTTATTGTGTTAATTTTTATTTCATTTTTTACTTTAGTTTACTTAGTAAATATTTTCTTGAACTGCATTGGTGGTTATGGATCGTAGGTAAGCATTTCACTGTAAGGTTGTATACCTGTTGTATACCTGAATACAAATACCTGTTGTATTCAGCACATGTGACAAATACAATTTAATTTAATTTGACAATAACAACACAATAAAAACATATTTAACAGCACAATAGCAACACAATAACAACACAAAAACAACACAACACCACTCGTGCACTGTACAGCTTCCCTCTCACTCCGCTCAAAATCTGAATGAGATCTGGAGATGGTTTTCTACAGTGTTTTAATACCACGTAATCCCATTGTCTTTCTATCTCGCTCTACTCCTCTCTATCTATCACGCCCTGACCATAGTTTGCTTTGTATGTTTATATGTTTTGTTTGGTCAGGGTGTGATCTGAGTGGGCATTCTATGTTGTTTGTCTGTTTCTGTGTTTGGCCTGATATGGTTCTCAATCAGAGGCAGGTGTTAGTCATTGTCTCTGATTGGGAACCATATTTAGGTAGCCTGTTTTGTCATTGTGGGTTGTGGGTGATTGTCTATGTGTAGTGTTTGTGTCAGCACGATTGTTCATTAGCTTCACGGTTGTCACTTTGTTGTTTTGTAGTGTTCAGTTTTTCCATTAAAATGACGAACACTTACCACGCTGCATATTGGTCCTCCGATCCTTCTCGCTTCTCCTCGTCAGATGAGGAGGACGAAGACAGCCGTGACACTATCGCTCACTATCTCTCTACCCTGAGTGACCAGGCTTTTGAAGAGATGGAAAGATCCCTGAGGGGATAAGAGGGTAGATGTAAAATGAGAGGGATGAGAGAGGGGGAAAAGAAGCAACATTTGGGTGAGCGAGGGTGAGGACAAGAGGAGAACAATATTGGTCAACCAACCATCATTAAAAGAGTCATCAGCTTCCCCTTACTGTGTTCTGTAACAGAGTGACAGCCTGACTTTACTGGAACTCTACTAGCTTTACTGTAGGTCACCAGCTTTACTGCAGCTCTACTAGCTTTACTGTAGGTCACCAGCTTTACTGCAGCTCTACTAGCTTTACTGTAGGTCACCAGCTTTACTGCAGCTCTACTAGCTTTACTGTAGGTCACCAGCTTTACTGCAGCTCTACTAGCTTTACTGTAGGTCACCAGCTTTACTGCAGCTCTACCTGCTTTACTGTAGGTCACCAGCTTTACTGCAGCTCTACCTGCTTTACTGTAGGTCACCAGCTTTATTGCAGCTATTCTAGCTTTACTGTAGGTCACCAGCTTCACTGCAGCTCTACTAGCTTTACTGTAGATCACCAGCTTTACTGCAGCTCTACCTGCTTTACTGTTGGTCACCAGCTTTATTGCAGCTCTACTAGCTTTACTGTAGGTCACCAGCTTTACTGCAGCTTTACTGTAGATCACCAGCTTTACTGCAGCTCTACCAGCTTTACTGTAGATCACCAGCTTTACTGCAGCTCTACCTGCTTTACTATAGGTCACCAGCTTTACTGCAGCTCTACCAGCTTTGGTAGTTGCAGTGGTAGTTGCCATTCATCACAGATCTAGGTTCAGTTTACCCTAACCCAAATCTAAACCTTAACCATTAGGGAGATTTACAAAAGTACTGACCAAGTAACAGTGATCTGGGGAAACTTCTAACTCCTGCTCACTCCCATATGAATGGATATCCACTCTGAGATACCACACCTCTCATTCTGGCTTCCCAGGCCCATCTTGGCTCTGGAGAAGCACTGGAGTGGCTGGATTTCTATGACACTGTTACTTGTAAAGTGCTTATGATTGAACCACGAGAGGAGGAGGTAGGAGAGTTCCAAATACCAGGGCTCGAATTTGAAAGGGCTGGCTACGGTCCAGTGTAATGTGCATGCGCTTCCACACACACACACACACACACACACCTTCTGGCACAGTCCTCACAGGAGGGACACAGCATTCCCGTCTCGCCTAAATTTAGTCAAGCTTAGTTGAGAGGCACTCCGATAGGGTGAGTGTGTGCACATGGACGTCCACGTGCACATGACTGCGTACCTGTGTTATCTTCATGCTTCATCCACTGATTTTTTCTTTCTGCTTGCGAAACGGCCATGGTTTAACGTTATTTTAATATTCATCGAATGTTGTGTGTAGGTTCTGACTCCTGAGCAGCAGGTCACGGCAGCCAGTAATGACTACAACTTTGACCACCCTGATGCCTTTGACTTTGGCCTGCTGGCACACATACTGAGGAAACTGAAACTGGGAAAGAGTGTCAAGATCCCTGTGTATGACTTCACCACACACGGACGCCAGAAGGACTGGGTGAGGACACACAAACACACACAGAAATGCCTCCCCCACATTGCAGTGTAATCTTGGTCTAGATATTGGGGTAGGGTTATTGCAGTGTAATCTTGGTCTAGATATTGGGGTAGGGTTATTGCAGTGTAATCTTGGTCTAGATATTGGGGTAGGGTTATTGCAGTGTAATCTTGGTCTAGATATTGGGGTAGGGTTATTGCAGTGTAATCCTGGTCTAGATATTGGGGTAGGGTTATTGCAGTGTAATCTTGGGGTAGGGTTATTGCAGTGTAATCCTGGTCTAGATATTGGGGTAGGGTTATTGCAGTGTAATCTTGGGGTAGGGTTATTGCAGTGTAATCCTGGTCTAGATATTGGGGTAGGGTTATTGCAGTGTAATCTTGGTCTAGATATTGGGGTAGGGTTATTGCAGTGTAATCTTGGGGTAGGGTTATTGCAATGTAATCCTGGTCTAGATATTGGGGTAGGGTTATTGCAGTGTAATCTTGGTCTAGATATTGGGGTAGGGTTATTGCAGTGTAATCTTGGTCTAGATATTGGGGTAGGGTTATTGCAGTGTAATCTTGGTCTAGATATTGGGGTAGGGTTATTGCAATGTAATCCTGGTCTAGATATTGGGGTAGGGTTATTGCAATGTAATCTTGGTCTAGATATTGGGGTAGGGTTATTGCAGTGTAATCCTGGTCTAGATATTGAGGTAGGGTTATTGCAGTGTAATCCTGGTTTAGATATTGGGGTAGGGTTATTTCAGTGTAATCTTGGGGTAGGGTTATTGCAGTGTAATCTTGGTCTAGATATTGGGGTAGGGTTATTGCAGTGTAATCCTGGTCTAGATATTGGGGTAGGGTTATGTCAATGTAATCCTGGTCTAGATATTGGGGTAAGGTTATTGCAGTGTAATCTTGGTCTAGATATTGGGGTAGGGTTATTGCAATGTAATCTTGGGGTAGGGTTATTGCAGTGTAATCTTGGTCTAGATATTGGGGTAGGGTTATTGCAATGTAATCTTGGGGTAGGGTTATTGCAGTGTAATCTTGGTCTAGATATTGGGGTAGGGTTATTGCAGTGTAATCTTGATCTAGATATTGAGGTAGGGTTATTGCAGTGTAATCTTGGTCTAGATATTGGGGTAGGGTTATTGCAGTGTAATCTTGGTCTAGATATTGGGGTAGGGTTATTGCAGTGAAATCTTGGTCTAGATATTGGGGTAGGGTTATTGCAGTGTAATCTTGGTCTAGATATTGGGGTAGGGTTATTGCAGTGAAATCTTGGTCTAGATATTGGGGTAGGGTTATTGCAGTGTAATCTTGGTCTAGATATTGGGGTAGGGTTATTGCAGTGAAATCTTGGTCTAGATATTGGGGTAGGGTTATTGCAGTGTAATCTTGGTCTAGATATTGAGGTAGGGTTATTGCAGTGTAATCTTGGTCTAGAAATTGGGGTAGGGTTATTGCAGTGAAATCTTGGTCTAGATATTGGGGTAGGGTTATTGCAGTGAAATCTTGGTCTAGATATTGGGGCAGGGTTATTGCAGTGAAATCTTGGTCTAGATATTGGGGTAGGGTTATTGCAGTGTAATCTTGGTCTAGATATTGGGGTAGGGTTATTGCAGTGTAATCTTGGTCTAGATATTGGGGTAGGGTTATTGCAGTGAAATCTTGGTCTAGATATTGGGGTAGGGTTATTGCAGTGTAATCTTGGTCTAGATATTGGGGTAGGGTTATTGCAGTGTAATCTTGGTCTAGATATTGGGGTAGGGTTATTGCAGTGTAATCTTGGTCTAGATATTGGGGTAGGGTTATTGCAGTGTAATCTTGGTCTAGATATTGGGGTAGGGTTATTGCAGTGTAATCTTGGTCTAGATATTGGGGTAGGGTTATTGCAGTGTAATCTTGGTCTAGATTACTCAACATCTGGAGTTATGGAGTCATTTTATGACATTAAGTTGCCAATCCATCCCAGATGCACAGCGGCAGCCATTCTTGTTTGTCTTGACATGTTTTATAGTTATCCCATAACTATGAGAAGATTAACCCTGGTCTGATACCAGACCATTAGCATGGGGGAAGATAGAGAGCTGAAACTCAGTCACATTTTACTAATTGGCATTACCAGACATAAACAGCACAGGGAGCTATTGTGCCAGCAGAGAAATGTGGACTTGTCACCAAAAACACCACAGACATTAGGTGGCGTCTATACACTACACTTCTGGAAGTGTCAAAATCATACTAAACCCACAGCGTGTGTTTCATCCCTCTCAGAAAACAGTGTATGGAGCCAGTGTTATCATCTTTGAGGGAATCATGGCCTTTGCAGATAAAGAACTGTTACAGGTAAGACTCAAATGTCCCCCTGTACATTGGCTGTGGGTGTTTTTCATGGTTTGTGTTAGAGGTCGTCCGATTATGATTTTTCAACGCGAATACCGATACCGATTATTGGAGGGCCAAAAAAAGCAGATACCGATTAATCGGCCGATTTTTTTGTTTTTTTTTGTTGTTGTTGTAATAATGACAATTACAGAAATACCGAATGAACACTTATTTTGACTTAATATAATACATCAATAAAAGCAATTTAGTCTAAAAAAAATAATGAAACATGTTCAATTTGGTTTAAATAATGCAAAAACAAAATGTTTGAGAAGAAAGTAAAAGTGCAATATGTGCCATGTAAGAAAGCTAACGTTTAAGTTCCTTGCTCAGAACATGAGAACAAATGAAAGCTGGTGGTTCCTTTTAACATGAGTCTTCAATATTCGCAGGTAAGAAGTTTTAGGTTGTAGTTATTATAGGAATTATAGGACTATTTCTCTCTATACGATTTGTATTTCATATACCTTTGACTATTGGATGTTCTTATAGGCACTTTAGTATTGCCAGTATAGCTTCCGTCCTTCTCCTCGCTCCTACCTGGGCTCGAACCAGGAACACAACGACAACAACCACCCTTGAAGCAGCGTTGCCCATGCAGAGCAAGGGGAACAACTACTCCAAGTCTCAGAGCGAGTGACGTTTGAAACGCTATTAGCGCGCACCCCGCTAACTAGCTAGCCATTTCACATCGGTTACACCAGCCTAATCTCGGGAGTTGATAGGCGTGAAGCACAGCGAAGAGCTTCTGGCAAAACGCAGGAAAGTGCTGTTTGAATGAATGCTTACGAGCCTGCTGCTGCCTACCACCGCTCAGTCAGACTGCTCTATCAAATCATAGACTTAATTATAACATAATAACACACAGAAATACAAGACTTAGGTCATTATTATGGTCGAATACGGAAACTATCATCTCGAAAACAAGACGTTTATTCTTTCAGTGAAATACGGAACCGTTCCGTATTTTATCTAACGGGTGGCATCCATAAGTCTAAATATTCCTGTTACATTGCACAACCTTCAATGTTATGTCATAATTACGTAAGATTCTGGCCAATTTGGCGGCACAAACTGTTGCATATACACTGACTCTGCGTACAATCAACACAAGAGAAGTGACACAATTTCACCTGGTTAATATTGCCTGCTAACCTGGATTTCTTTTTGCTAAATGTGTGTGTGTGTGTGTGTGTGTGTGTGTGTGTGTGTGTGTGTGTGTGTGTGTGTGTGTGTGTGTGTGTGTGTGTGTGTGTGTGTGTTTCTCATGGTGTGGGTGTTTCTCATGGTGTGGGTGTTTCTCATGGTGTGGGTGTGTGTGTGTTTCTCATGGTGTGGGTGTGTGTGTGTTTCTCATGGTGTGGGTGTGTGTGTGTTTCTCATGGTGTATGTTCTCCCCTCCCCACAGCTGCTGGACATGAAGATCTTTGTGGAGACTGACTCAGACATCCGTCTGGTGCGTCGGCTGCAGAGGGACATCACAGAGCGTGGCCGGGACATCGACGGCGTCATCAAACAGTACAATAAGTTTGTGAAGCCCGCCTTTGAGCAGTACATCGAGCCAACCATGCGACTGGCTGACATTGTGGTACCACGCGGTAATATTTGGAACCAGCACACACAGACTGACGTAGTAAAAAATGTATGACCATGTGCTCACACACACACACACACACACACACACACACACACACACATTTGCTTACACATATTCTCCCTTACATTCAGACATTCAGGGGAGAACTTCCACTTAACTCAAATGTTGACGTAGTAATGCATTGACGTCAATTGGAGACAACGTGAAAAGTCAACTTAGTCCCCTGAACCATTATAATGTACACAACATAATATCATCACTGTCTAATGCCACTTCCCCTTCCTGTGTGTGTCGTATACTGGCAGGAGGAGGCAACATGGTGGCCATAGACTTGATCGTACAGCACGTCCACAGCCAGCTGGAGGAGGTGAGAGTTCTTCCCTTGATCTCTCCTCATACTGTATACAGCTTGACAGATCTACAGCTAACCAGACTGATACCAGACTGATACCAGATCTACAGCTAACCAGACTGATACCAGATCTACAGCTAACCAGACTGATACCAGATCTACAGCTAACCAGACTGATGCCAGATCTACAGCTAACCAGACTGATACCAGACTGATACCAGATCTACAGCTAACCAGACTGATACCAGATCTACAGCTAACCAGACTGATGCCAGATCTACAGCTAACCAGACTTATACCAGACTGATACCAGATCTACAGCTAACCAGACTGATACCAGATCTACAGCTAACCAGACTGATACCAGATCTACAGCTAACCAGACTGATGCCAGATCTACAGCTAACCAGACTGATGCCAGATCTACAGCTAACCAGACTGATACCAGATCTACAGCTAACCAGACTGATACCAGATCTACAGCTAACCAGACTGATACCAGATCTACAGCTAACCAGACTGATACCAGATCTACAGCTAACCAGACTGATACCAGATCTACAGCTAACCAGACTGACACCAGATCTACAGCTAACCAGACTGATACCAGATCTACAGCTAACCAGACTGATACCAGATCTACAGCTAACCAGACTGATACCAGATCTACAGCTAACCAGACTGACACCAGATCTACAGCTAACCAGACTGATACCAGATCTACAGCTAACCAGACTGATACCAGATCTACAGCTAACCAGACTGACACCAGATCTACAGCTAACCAGACTGATACCAGATCTACAGCTAACCAGACTGATACCAGATCTACAGCTTTCCAGCTAACCAGACTGATGCCAGCTCCATTTCCCCCTCTAGTGGAACAAGAAAGCATTTTCTGTAATAGCTCTACATTTCATGATTTCCTGAGAAAGATGACACAAAATGAAGAATATACTAAATTAAGTATAGATTTAAAAGCATGACCAGGGGCGTTTTGCTGTGTGACTTGTGGTACATGCACTAATAGCTAGCAGGGTTGGTGTGTCAGTTCTATATCAATTCAGGCGACGGAAATTAAATTCCAGTTCACAAATTAAAATAAATGTTTTCTGTTCCTGAAATTGAATTTCAGTTCATTGCCTAAAGTTGAACAAATTGAAGTGTAATCGCTTCCATCCCCCATTACCAATGAAGGCATGTGTTGTTATTGTGGTGTTATCTATTTGACACGGTACTATTGACCTTGCCCCACCTGCACACGGACTCTCATACTCCTCCTTCATCCCTCCAACTCCTCCCTCTATCCCTCCAACTCCTTCCTCTATCCCTCCAACTCCTCCCTCTATCCCTCCAACTCCTCCCTCTATCCCTCCAACTCCTTCCTCTATCCCTCCAACTCCTCCCTCTATCCCTCCAACTCCTCCCTCTATCCCTCCAACTCCTCCCTCTATCCCTCCAACTCCTCCCTCTATCCCTCTAACTCCTCCCTCTATCCCTCCATCACACAGCGTGAGCTCAGCGTCAGGTAGAGTAGCACAACTCTTTACTGTACCGCCGAACCCCTCTCCCCCACACCCCAGTTCCCAGATAGAGGGGGGCACAAAACATGAGTATGTAGAAGTTGCCCTAAATCCCTGATACAGGGTCAGATATCCTTATCTGTTCCCAGATGTGGTTACGGGCAACTTCTACATCGAAGCCACGAAGCCAACATCCTCACTCTCCAACTGCTTGCTGCTGTTACACAGAATCAACCCCAGAAGCCCACCTTGTCAATGACTCATCCAGTACAGTGAAGGATGTAACAGCATCGATGGGAAATGGGTCTTCCATTACAGGTAGCAGTAGTAATTGGCATGTCACCGCGTGTGACACCTCATACGCTGTTAAAGCATGCAGGACAAAACCAGCTTTGAGTGAGCAGAGATTTGAGAGACTCTGCCCTTTGACAGACACGCCACACGTCACTTCTGTGTTTCTAACGCTTCTATGTGCAGCAGGCAGTTGATTGGAGGATGTTGCTTTTTCCTCTACCTTACATACATGATGGCTCACACACAACCACCCGCTGCATTCTGTGTCTAAAAATAATCTACTGAGACATTTTCACTGACCTCTCAGCTCCAGAGAGAGAGAAGAAGAGTGTGAGATAGAGAAAGACCGTTCTTATCACACAATCTAAAACCTCTGTTTTCTATACCTATTATTAAAAGCTGAGTTTTTCCATTGAGTATGTCGGCCACAGCCGATCAGAGCGAGAGAGAGAGGAAGTGTGTTTGGTGTCTGTCTTTAGACACAGGATGTATCAGGGCCTTTGAGCTGTGAGTCGTACCTCTGTGCTTTACCTCTGTACTGCAGAGACACAGTGTAGGTGTGACAGCTGAAGCCAGCCTGAGAGCAGCCCATGTGTACACACGACACACAATGCCACAACCGCTGACGGAATTGTAGTGACCATTGTTACTGAGTGGACTAACCGAGTTGAACTATTATTTGTAAGTTTATGAAAAACATTATTTAGCAACTTTGTATGGCAATTTGTCTTGGTCTAAGGAATTGTGAGGATTGCAGTGGATTCAGCTGTCACACAGATCACTGTATCACATGATCATATCTTTATCCATCCCTTTATTTACCGAATGTTGTCTGTTTCTTTTATTTTCTTCCTCTTTTCTGTTGTCGTCGTTGTGTGTCTCTGTCATTGTGTGTCTCTGTCGGTGTGTGTCGTTGTGTTTCGTCCAAACCCTCTTCTCTCCATAGAGGAAACTGCGCTGGGATATGTGAGCAGATTTGCTTATGATTTATCTGTGTTTGCATTTTCTTTCTTTTAAAGTTCGGTATCCCATAGGAGTTTTGTTTTTAGAGAGTGAAATGGTATCACAGCTTGGTCTTTGTATCTCAAGAGTGTGGGGATTTAATGTGATATCACTCAACTCAAGGCTTGCATGACCTCAATTCTAATCTTTGGCAAGACCAGGGGTTTGTTCAGTTTGCTTAAGCATTTGCTGCGTTGCGTAACGTTGTGCTTGCTACGTTAGGCTTGTACTGAACAACATGTTTCCCCAAAGTGCTCTTCAACGTTCTTGAACAGACTTTGAGGGACGTGTGCTCCGTTTGGTGGGTGTGGTGGGATGTGGCTTGAAGCAATAAGTGACGTATTTAAAGGGCAGCGGCCATGCTGATAGCATTCCCCAACCAACAACCCAACCCCTCCCCGTTTTTCAACTGGTTGTTCAGCACAGCACTGTTTCCATGTAGTTGAATATTGCATTAAGTTTCTTTGTACTGAACGCAGCCCAGAACTCATTGTGTTGAATGTTTTAAAGTCAGATTCTAGTCCAAAACTTAGTTTGATTGGTTTTTTTTTTTAAATCAGCCTGTGTTGATCTGAATTCAGGAGTTGGGCTTTCTTTGAGTTGGTGTGTGTGTGGGTTGGTTGGTTCTTTTATCCTTCTGGGGACCTCAAATGCCCCAAAGTCCCCACAAGGACACTAAAACAAAGAACATTCTCATGGGGACATTTTCCACATCCCCATGAGGACAAAGGCTATTTTAAGTTTAGGGTTAGAGGGTTTAGGGTTAGAGTTACAATTAGGGTTAGTGGTTTGGGTTAAGGTTATGGTAAGGATAAGGGTTAGTGTGAAGGGGTTAGGGGTTAGGGGAAAGAGGATTTTGAATGGAAATTCATTTTAGATCCCCACAAGGATAGAAGAATGAACGTGTGTCTGTGTTTGTATGTGTAATCACATGGGATTATGACAACACAACGAGAACAATTAAGAGAACACGGCTTTCTTCATGTTCCTCAGATTACGTGTTGAGAGTCTCAAATGAATCAGAACCAAATCACTGTGTTTACACCACCATTAGTACCAGAGGACACTAGATCCAACGTTTCCTGACTAGTTTCACGTTCATTTATTGCACATTGATCAATGTTGTAGGAATTAGTTGTTGAATGAATTAGTCTTTCAGCACTCACTGTAGAATCTAACTGCATTGAGACCAGAACAGTAGCTAAAAACGTCAAATGCTCTCTGTGATTGTCTCTTAAAGCTGTTGTATAATCCCACTAAGGCAGACAGTACAGTATTGGTTCAGTGATGTTAACTGACCTGTATCTGCTCTGCCTATTTTAATCTAGTGTGTTTTTATTGTGTGTTTTTTAGAATTCTACTACCCACTAATCAATATTAACACCAGTGTGATGAATACTGTTTAAGATGTGTGTGTGTGTGTGTGTGTGTGTGTGTGTGTGTGTGTGTGTGTGTGTGTGTGTGTGTGTGTGTGTGTGTGTGTGTGTGTGTGTGTGTGTGTGTGTGTGCGCGCTGGTGTCTGCTTATTTTGTATGTGTGTTTCAAGCCTGTGACTGTATGTATGTGCCCTACCGCCTATTCCAGTGCTCTTACATCCACCCGCCCTTTCTTTTCCTGGTTGCTATGGTTATAGGGCGGCCCTTGCCTCTGCCCACCAGGCCCAGCCCCTCCCCCAGACCCTGAGTGTTCTGGAGAGTACGCCCCAGGTCAGGGGAATGCACACCATAATAAGGTATGCACACTGGATACTGTATACACACTGGATACTGTATACACACTGGATACTGTATACACGCTGGATACTGTATACACGCTGAATACTGTATACACGCTGCATACTGTATACACGCTGGATACTGTATACACGCTGCATACTGTATACACGCTGCATACTGTATACACGCTGCATACTGTATACACGCTGCATACTGTATACACGCTGCATACTGTATACACGCTGCATACTGTATACACTGGATACTGTATACACGCTGCATACTGTATACACGCTGCATACTGTATACACGCTGAATACTGTATACACGCTGCATACTGTATACACACTGGATACTGTATACACACTGGATACTGTATACACGCTGCACACTGTATACACGCTGCACACTGTATACACGCTGCATACTGGATACACTGGATACTGTATACACGCTGCATACTGGATACACACTGAATACTGTATACACGCTGGATACTGTATACACTGGATACTGTATACACGCTGGATACTGTATACACGCTGAATACTGTATACACGCTGCATACTGTATACACGCTGGATACTGTATACACGCTGCATACTGTATACACGCTGCATACTGTATACACACTGGATACTGGATACACTGGATACTGTATACACGCTGCATACTGGATACACGCTGCATACTGTATACACGCTGCATACTGGATACACTGGATACTGTATACACGCTGCATACTGGATACACGCTGAATACTGTATACACGCTGGATACTGTATACACTGGATACTGTATACACTGGATACTGTATACACACTGCACACTGTATACACGCTGCACACTGTATACACGCTGCACACTGTATACACGCTGCATACTGGATACACTGGATACTGTATACACGCTGCATACTGTATACACGCTGAATACTGTATACACGCTGCATACTGGATACACGCTGCATACTGTATACACGCTGCACACTGTATACACGCTGCACACTGTATACACACTGAATACTGGATACACTGGATACTGTATACACGCTGCATACTGGATACACGCTGCATACTGTATACACACTGGATACTGTATACACTGAATACTGTATACACGCTGCATACTGTATACACTGGATACTGTATACACTGGATACTGTATACACGCTGCATACTGTATACACGCTGCATACTGTATACACGCTGCATACTGTATACACACTGGATACTGTATACACACTGGATACTGTATACACACTGGATACTGTATACACACTGGATACTGTATACACGCTGCATACTGTATACACGCTGCATACTGTATACACGCTGCACACTGTATACACGCTGCATACTGTATACACGCTGGATACTGTATACACACTGGATACTGTATACACACTGGATACTGTATACACGCTGCACACTGTATACACGCTGCATACTGTATACGCTGGATACTGTATACACGCTGCATACTGTATACACGCTGCATACTGTATACACTGAATACTGGATACACTGAATACTGGATACGCTGGATACTGTATACGCTGCATACTGTATACATGCTGCATACTGTATACACGCTGAATACTGTATACACACTGCATACTGTATACACACCGGATACTGTATGCATACTGTATACACACTGCATACTGTATACACGCTGCATACTGGATACACGCTGCATACTGTATACACGCTGCATACTGTATACACGCTGCATACTGTATACACGCTGGATACTGTATACACGCTGCATACTGTATACACGCTGCATACTGTATACACGCTGGATACTGTATACACTGAATACTGGATACACGCTGCATACTGTATACACGCTGCATACTGTATACACGCTGCATACTGTATACACTGAATACTGTATACACGCTGCATACTGTATACACGCTGCATACTGTATACACGCTGGATACTGTATACACGCTGCATACTGTATACACGCTGCATACTGTATACACGCTGGATACTGTATACACGCTGCATACTGTATACACGCTGCATACTGTATACACGCTGCATACTGTATACACGCTGCATACTGTATACACGCTGGATACTGTATACACGCTGCATACTGTATACACGCTGCCTACTGGATACACACTGCCTACTGTATACACGCTGGATACTGTATACACTGGATACTGTATACACGCTGCATACTGTATACACGCTGCATACTGTATACACGCTGCATACTGTATACACGCTGCCTACTGGATACACGCTGCATACTGTATACACGCTGCATACTGTATACACTGGATACTGTATACACGCTGCATACTGTATACACGCTGCATACTGTATACACGCTGCACACTGTATACACGCTGCATACTGTATACACGCTGCACACTGTATATACGCTGCACACTGTATACACGCTGCACACTGTATATACGCTGCACACTGTATACACGCTGCACACTGTATATACGCTGCATACTGTATACACTGGATACTGTATACACTGCATACTGTATACACGCTGCATACTGTATACACGCTGCACACTGGATACACGCTGCACACTGTATACACGCTGCACACTGTATACACGCTGCATACTGTATACACGCTGCATACTGTATACACGCTGCATACTGTATACACGCTGCATACTGTATACACACTGCATACTGTATACACGCTGCACACTGTATATACGCTGCATACTGTATAGACGCTGCATACTGTATACACGCTGCATACTGTATATACGCTGCATACTGTATATACGCTGCATACTGTATACACGCTGCATACTGTATACACGCTGCATACTGTATACACACTGCATACTGTATACACGCTGCACACTGTATATACGCTGCATACTGTATAGACGCTGCATACTGTATACACTGGATACTGTATACACTGCATACTGTATACACGCTGCATACTGTATACACGCTGCACACTGTATATACACTGCATACTGTATACACGCTGCATACTGTATACACGCTGCATACTGTATATACGCTGCATACTGTATACACGCTGCATACTGTATACACGCTGCACACTGTATATACGCTGCATACTGTATATACGCTGCATACTGTATACACGCTGCATACTGTATACACGCTGCATACTGTATACACACTGCATACTGTATACACGCTGCACACTGTATATACGCTGCATACTGTATAGACGCTGCATACTGTATACACTGGATACTGTATACACTGCATACTGTATACACGCTGCATACTGTATACACGCTGCACACTGGATACACGCTGCACACTGTATACACGCTGCACACTGTATATACGCTGCATACTGTATAGACGCTGCATACTGTATACACTGGATACTGTATACACTGGATACTGTATACACACTGGATACTGTATACACGCTGCATACTGTATACACGCTGCATACTGTATACACGCTGCGTACTTTATACACGCTGCATACTGTATACACTGGATACTGTATTTTATTTGACCTTATTTAACCAGGTAGGCAAGTTGAGAACAAGTTCTCATTTACAATTGCGACCTGGCCAAGATAAAGCAAAGCAGTTCGACACATACAACAACACAGAGTTACACATGGAGTAAAACAAACATACAGTCAATAATACAGTAGAAAAATAAATCTATATATAAATGAGGTGAGATAAGGGAGGTAAAGGCAAAAAAAGGCCATGGTGGCGAGGTAAATACAATATAGCAAGTAAAACATTGGAATGGTAGATTTGCAGTGGAAGAATGTGCAAAGTAGAAATAATGGGGTGCAAAGGAACAAAATAAATAAATACAGTAGGGGAAGAGGTAGTTGTTTGGGCTAAATTATAGATGGGCTATGTACAGGTGCAGTAATCTGTGAGCTGCTCTGACAGCTGGTGCTTAAAGCTAGTGAGGGAGATAAGTGTTTCCAGTTTCAGAGATTTTTGTCGTTCGTTTCAGTCATTGGCAGCAGAGAACTGGAAGGCGAGGCGGCCAAAGGAGGAATTGGCTTTGGGGGTGACCAGAGAGTATAACGACCACCTCTAGTACTAATGTATAACGACCCACTATACTACTAGTATAACTACCCGTAGAACTAATGTAGAACCACCCACTATACTACTAGTATAACTACCCCTAGATCTAATGTAGAACGACCCACTATACTACTAGTATAACTACCTCTAGAACTAATGTAGAACCACCCACTATACTACTAGTATAACTACTACCTCTAGAACTAATGTAGAACGACCCACTATACTACTAGTATAACTACCTCTAGAACTAATGTAGAACGACCCACTATACTACTAGTATAACTACCTCTAGAACTAATGTAGAACGACCCACTATACTACTAGTATAACTACCCCTAGATCTAATGTAGAACACCCCACTATACTACTAGTATAACTACCTCTAGAACTAATGTAGAACGACCCACTATACTACTAGTATAACTACCTCTAGAACGAATGTAGAACGACCCAATATACTACTAGTATAACTACGACCTCTAGAACTAATGTAGAATTACCCACTATACTACTAGTATAACTACCCCTAGAACTAATGTAGAACGACCCACTATACTACTAGTATATCTACCTCTAGAACTAATGTAGAAGGACCCACTATACTACTAGTATAACAACCCCTAGAACTAATGTAGAACGACCCACTATACTACTAGTATATCTACCTCTAGAACTAATGTAGAAGGACCCACTATACTACTAGTATATCTACCTCTAGAACTAATGTAGAATGACCCACTATACTACTAGTATAACTACCCCTAGATCTAATGTAGAACGACCCACTATACTACTGGTATAACTACCTCTAGAACTAATGTAGAACGACCCACTATACTACTAGTATAACTACTACCTCTAGAACTAATGTAGAACGACCCAATATACTACTAGTATAACTACGACCTCTAGAACTAATGTAGAACGACCCAATATACTACTAGTATAACTACGACCTCTAGAACTAATGTAGGACAACCCACTATACTACTAGTATAACTACCTCTAGAACTAATGTAGAACGACCCACTATACTACTAGTATAACTACGACCTCTAGAACTAATGTAGAATGACCCTCTGTACTATTAGTTTAACAACTACCTCTTGAACTAATGTAGAACGACCCACTATAATACTAGTCATGTATTTTACTAACACAGCCCAGGTCAGGGGATGCACACCATCATCAGGTATCAGTAATAACCACTGCACTACACACTACTCAGTAAACCTACTAACTGATCTAGTGTCAGATAATAACACAGGTAGGTCAGAGCATAAACATACTGTAGCAAACATTCACTTCCACAATGTAGGTTGAGTGCGACTACATGGTCCATAGTGTCTATTTTTATTTGTCTGGCCCCTGACTGTCTTATCTGTCTGGTCCCTGACTGTCTTTCATCTGTCTGGTCCCTGACTGTCTTTCATCTGTATGGCCCCTGACTGTCTTTTATCCGTCTGGTTCCTGACTATTTTATCTGGCTGGTCCCTGACTGTTATCTGTCTGCCCCCTGACTGTCTTTAATCTGTCTGGTTCCTGACTATTTTATCTGTCTGGTCCCTGACGGTCTTATCTGTCTGGTCCCTGACTGTCTTTTTATCTGTCTGGTCCCTGACTGTCTTTATCTTTCGGGTCTCTGGCTGTCTTTTATCTGTTGGGTCCCTGACTGTCTTTATCTTTCGGGTCTCTGGCTGTCTTTTATCTGTTGGGTCCCTGACTGTCTTTTATCTTTCGGGTCCCTGACTGTCTCATCTGTATGGCCCTTGACTGTCTTTCATCTGTCTGCCCCTGACTGCCTTTTATTTGTCTGGTCCCTGAGTGTTTTTATATGTCTGGTCCCTGACTGTCTCATCTGTATGGCCCCTGACTGTCTTTTATCTGTCTGATCCCTGATGGTCTTTTATCTGTCTGATCCCTGATGGTCTTTTATCTGTCTGGTCCCTGACTGTCTTTTATCTGTTTGATCCCAGACTGTCTTTTATCTGTTTGATCCCAGACTGTCTTTTATCTGTCTGGTCCCTGGGTGTTTTTATTTGTCTGGTCCCTGACTGTCTTTTATTTGTCTGGTCCCTGACTGTCTTTTATTTGTCTGGTCCCTGGGTGTTTTTATTTGTCTGGTCCCTGACTGTCTTTTATTTGTCTGGTCCCTGACTGTCTTTTATTTGTCTGGTCCCTGACTGTCTTTTATTTGTCTGGTCCCTGACTGTCTTTTATTTGTCTGGTCCCTGGGTGTTTTTATTTGTCTGGTCCCTGGGTGTTTTTATTTGTCTGGTCCCTGACTGTCTTTCATTTGTCTGGTCCCTGACTGTCTTTTATTTGTCTGGTCCCTGACTGTCTTTTATTTGTCTGGTCCCTGGGTGTTTTTATTTGTCTGGTCCCTGACTGTCTTTTATTTGTCTGGTCCCTGACTGTCTTTTATTTGTCTGGTCCCTGACTGTCTTTTATTTGTCTGGTCCCTGACTGTCTTTTATTTGTCTGGTCCCTGACTGTCTTTTATTTGTCTGGTCCCTGACTGTCTTTTATCTGTCTGGTCCCTGACTGTCTTTTATCTGTCTGGTCCCTGACTGTCTTTTATTTGTCTGGTCCCTGAGTGTCTTTTATATGTCTGGTTCCTGAGTGTCTTTTATTTGTCTGGTCCCTGACTGTCTTTTATTTGTCTGGTCCCTGATTGTCTTTTATTTGTCTGGTCCCTGACTGTCTTTTATTTGTCTGGTCCCTGACTGTCTTTTATTTGTCTGGTCCCTGACTGTCTTTTATTTGTCTGGTCCCTGACTGTCTTTTATTTGTCTGGTCCCTGACTGTCTTTTATTTGTCTGGTCCCTGACTGTCTCATCTGTATGGCCCCTGACTGTCTTTTATCTGTCTGATCCCTGATGGTCTCTTATCTGTCTGGTCCCTGACTGTCTTTTATTTGTCTGGTCCCTGACTGTCTTTTATTTGTCTGGTCCCTGACTGTCTTTTATTTGTCTGGTCCCTGACTGTCTTTTATTTGTCTGGTCCCTGACCGTCTTTTATTTGTCTGGTCCATGACTGTCTTTTATTTGTCTGGTCCCTGACTGTCTTTTATTTGTCTGGTCCCTGACTGTCTTTTATTTGTCTGGTCCCTGACCGTCCTACTTCTTCTGCCCAGAAACAAAGAGACAAGCAGGGATGAGTTCATCTTCTACTCGAAGAGACTGATGCGTCTGCTGATTGAACGAGCGCTTTCCTTTCTTCCCTCAGAGGTACGTATGACAGAGAGATATAAAGGCTGCTCTGTTCTACTCTACCTTAACGTTCATACTCAAAGAGCATATTTGAACGGAGTTTCATTTAGAAAGAGATGAAAAGATGGAGGGAGAAGAATTGAGTGATGGAAAAATGGGGGTAAGAAAGATGGAAAGAGAGTAAGAGATGGAAAGAGCATGAGAGGTCAAGATTGCGAGATGGTGCGAGAGAGAGAAAAAGAAGAGAGAGAGAGCAAAAGAGAGTCTGGCCTCTGGAGTATGGAAACTGTCAATCCACCGCAGTGGAAAGTTCTCACTATAAAACCAAAAAGACACACACATACCGCGACTGCACAAACACAACATATCACTTGAATCGCACAGCAACTACAGTACACTGTGTATGTACCACCCACTACAGCTAGAGCTGTTGGAGTAAAGAAGTATTTTATTGATTGTTTAGTGTGGCCAACTGAACACGCACCATGGGTTCGTTGTCTTGAGGTCTGTACTCATAAGTTCATCCTCCTCTCTCTCTCTCTTTCTCTCTCTCTCTTTCCACAGAGCCATATAGTTCAAACACCGCAGGGAGAGGACTATGAAGGCAGGGCTTTCCACGGGAAGAGGGTGAGTTGAGCTTTCTTTTTCTTCCTGCCTGTTTTTCTATCCATCTCTCTCACTTTCTCACTTTCCCCTTCCTATTCACTTGTTGCTATCTCTCCATTTCAGCCGTCTAGTTCCCTCTGATCAGAAAACTCAATCTGTGTGATTCACATTAGCTTTATATAATAGCATATTTCATCTGTTATTAGATGTTAACTCAGTCCTGTGTATTTATCAGCCAGTGTTGTCATGATGAACAGTATAGTATTACTGCTATCATGTTCTTGTTGTTAAATGTACTGTACTCAGTTGTCAGTCAGTATGTTATAAATCCATGAACCTGGTTTCTCTTCTGGTTTTCCATAGATCACTGGAGTGTCCATCCTGCGAGCAGGAGAGACCATGGAGCCAGCTCTCCGGGCAGTGTGTAAAGATGTCCGCATCGGGAAGATCCTCATCCAGACCAACCAGGACACAGGAGAACCAGAGGTATGGATCTGGAAAACACACATGCTTGAAGCTTTGAGTAGGACTGCAGGACCTGACCAGGGAAAAGTTGGAGGCATAGTTATAGCCTTTTTGTCTGTCTTTCATTCTTCCCTTCATCCCCTCTTTCCTCCCTGTCCCTCCCTCTCTATCAGCTGCATTACCTGCGTCTGCCTAAGGACATCGGTGAAGACCATGTGATTCTGATGGACTGCACCGTGTCTACTGGGGCTGCTGCCATGATGGCCGTACGAGTCCTACTGGTAGGTGATTCTGATGGACTGCACCGTGTGTACTGGGGCTGCTGCCATGATGGCCGTACGAGTCCTACTGGTAGGTGATTCTGATGGACTGCACCGTGTGTACTGATGCTGCTGGCATGATGGCCGTACGAGTCCTACTGGTAGGTGATTCTGATGGACTGCACCGTGTGTACTGATGCTGCTGCCATGATGGCCGTACGAGTCCTACTGGTAGGTGATTCTGATGGACTGCACCGTGTGTACTGAGGCTGCTGGCATGATGGCCGTACGAGTCCTACTGGTAGGTGATTCTGATGGACTGCACCGTGTGTACTGAGGCTGCTGGCATGATGGCCGTACGAGTCCTACTGGTAGGTGATTCTGATGGACTGCACCGTGTGTACTGAGGCTGCTGGCATGATGGCCGTACGAGTCCTACTGGTAGGTGATTCTGATGGACTGCACCGTGTGTACTGAGGCTGCTGGCATGATGGCCGTACGAGTCCTACTGGTAGGTGATTCTGATGGACTGCACCGTGTGTACTGAGGCTGCTGGCATGATGGCCGTACGAGTCCTACTGGTAGGTGATTCTGATGGAATCTGATGATGCATCTCTCTCCGTGTCTGTCTGTGTGTCTTGTGTAGGACCATGATGTCCAGGAGGATAAGATCCTGTTGGTGTCTCTGCTGATGGCTGAGATGGGGGTTCACTCTGTGGCCTACGCCTTCCCTCAGGTCCAAATCATCACCACTGCCGTCGACAAGAAGGTCAACGACCTCTTCCACATCATACCCGGCATAGGTGAGAAAAGAGAGAGAGAAAGGCAGTTTCCGTGTGTGTGTGTGTGTGTGTGTGTGTGTGTGTGTGTGTGTGTGTGTGTGTGTGAGAGAGTGTGTCCATGCTCTGCTTCAAACTCTAATCTCTACTGTTCTTTGTCCCTTGTATGAAGGAAATTTCGGTGACCGGTACTTTGGCACGGATGCACCCCCAGAATGGAGCGATGAGGAGATGGATGAGCCCAGTTACTGATGGGACAATGGGCAGACCTATTTGAATGATTCAGGGGTGCGCTGTTTGGAGGATGATTGAGGAATGTGCTCTTCACCCCACTGAGCAGCTACGTACACCCCCTTATTCTGGGGACCAAAGAAGACACCCTGGAGTACTAGAGCACCTTGAATTTCACTCAGATACAGAAAGAGTCAAAGATTAACAAAGGACAATTAATATATACATTATATACATGCAGTTTTTGTATATTTCTATTTGAGTTTTATGCCAATGCAGCTGTAATAGAAAATGTAGTAATTTTTGTAATGTGAATGTTTGTTTGTAAAATGTTCTATTTTTGGTTGTTTGAATTGTGTGTTTTGAGGGTCCAAACCTTCATATTTTTAACTGTGGATTACAACATTCAATAAGAGCTCATTGCAAAACACACTTTTTTTCTTTCTTTCTCAGAGCTTAATTAACCTTTCAGAATGCAATACAAAAAATACACAGCCATATTGTTCATTCTCTCTGCTCATGGAAAGTGCTTTCTTTCAAGGAACACTTTACCGGAAAATTGTGTAGGCGTAACTTTTTAACTCTCTGGTTTCCCCTCTTCTCTGCTTTGTAGCTACTGACCAAACCACAGTCTTGCAAAATGTTAACACTTAGTCCTCTTTTCACTGCAAGGACTAAATATACTCCCACATCCTGATCTACCTGCTAGTCTACCTGTGAGTGGCTCCTCCACCCATGCCCCGCAGTTCGGTTAGCCTTGACCTTTTTCATTGCTCTTAAACATCAGCACTTTATTCATGAAGGTTCCTCTGTCTGGGAATGATTCTGGGCCTATGCTGCCTATCATAATGAGGCCTTACAATGTTGTTGTCATGCTTAATGTTTCCTAGTGATATCGGTGTGGGCTACACCACCTAGACCTACATTTAATTAGTGCTTTGTCTGCAACATAGAGACGAGAGAGACGGAGAAAATATACAGGAAGGATATGGTGGTTGTCCTCTTCTCATGGAAACTAACCTTGATATCTTCCATCACTTTCATCACTAACCCACCGCTGACACCAAGAAGGCGGTGGGGTAAATATAGGATGACACTGACTTAACCGGTAGGCTAATGGGCTATAAAACAAAAAGGTTTTACGATTCAGAATAGGCTTACAGTTCTAATGAACGCTGCCGTGGTGCACTGGAAAGATGGATCATGGTTGTGAGGACAGTCACCAAGACACCTGTCTGCTGCAGAGGTAAAACTCCCACACCAAGGTTGCAAGGTAGGGCTGTCTGACAAATGGCGCAACATTGTGTAGGTTAATATTATTTCTAGAACAGATTTAAGAGCTTTATGAAATCGCTTTTATTTCTGATCAGGTTATTACATTTGGGAATTTTAAAGGTAGCATAGGCTTATAATTAGCCTACATCATTCTGTTTTTGGAGGGTTTGAAATGGAATGAGTTTTGAATTTTAGTCTACATTGAAATTGATTTATGGAAATTAAATTGAATTTAAGCTTGATCTGAGCTTTTAAAACTTTGTCACATAATGGTTTCATGATTCTCCAGACCACAATAAAATAAACCATATACATACCAGTACTATAGCTGAAATATGTCGTTGTGTAATGATTTATTTGTATAGATTATAGGTTATTAACATACAGCATCTATTGAGATGTAATGGAAAATGTATCACAACCAGCACCAGTCACAAACAGGAAAGAGGTGTGTGTGTGTGTGTTTGGCGGGTGCTTTGTGTCCCCACTGGCAGTGCAGGAGCCTGATGAGGTCACAAATGCAGTAGCAGGGTAGCTATAAGACCTCCTAGCTACCCTGTGAATCTAGTCTCCAGTCTTCAACTGTAACCTGTTGGTCTCATTCTAGCCTTTGCATTCAAACGTGAACCTGCTGGTTTATTTCACACTCAAAGTATAGGCTTACCATTGCCCTTTGAAGGTGCAGATTTTGCTGTGACAAGAGTTCAAACGACAGGACAGTAAGCGAATGAAACATTTATGAGCTGAGTAAGGCATAGTGACTACTAGTGAAGTCTGTAGATGGTTTTATGAGGTAGCTGTCGGGATCCAGGAGTAAGAAGATCTGCCACGTGGGTGAGTGGGGAGTCTCAAAGCCGTCTTACAGGCTTGACTTGGCACTCTTACCTTGTTTCTCCTTTTGCTGTAAAAGGGAACGCACGAGGGGGAAACAAACAGACTGACTTGTGTGATTGTTGTTAGTTTGGTTAATGTGTTAGCTGGCAGGGTGTTTGTATCTGGGTGGCTAATGCTAAAGTGGTGCGGTGAGAGTCTGAGTCTGTGAGACGGTGTTCAGTAATCTGATGCATCCCAGAAAGTAAATGATTTATACACCTAGATATTTCTCAATAGTTTGAAAGGTGGAAAGAGCCAGAATGACAAAGAGGATAGAGTATTTTCTGTTTGTGTGTTTCTGTGTTTTGTGTGTTCATGAAAGTGTGTGTAGGCTATGTTTGTGTTTTTCTTCTTGAACAGACGAGACTTTAATTTGTCCTCAATCGCAGGTTTGTCAACCCATGAAACACTGTCTCACATTGGCCCAGTACTGCGAAGAAAAGCAGAAAAACTAGCAACGTCTTTACTGTGCTTAGGCCGGCCCAGACTGGTCTAGATCAGATCAGACTGGTCCAGACCAGATCAGACTGGTCCAGACCAGATCAGACTGGTCTAGACCAGATCAGACTGGATCAGAGCAGATCCAGAACAAGATGGTGCATGGGAAAGCAGCAGTAAAAATGTACAAATTTTTAGGTAAGAATCTACTACTGTGTTGTTTCTGTGGTTTGTGTTCATGAAGGTGTGTGTAGGCTATGTAAGTGTGTATTAATCAAACACAGATGTAACTTGCACCGTGCTCCTATCATGTTCAGGCCAGGGTTCGGTGACTTGTGTTTGTGTTGTTGTGAGAGCCAGTGAGTGCATTAGGCTTGAACAGACAATACTTTAATTTGTTCTCTGAGTGGTTTTGACCCAGGGCCTCTCTTCCAACCTCTCCTTTCTCCTCCAATACAAAATGTCTCTGTGTAATAGAGACATATACCAATGGTGATGTCTGCCTGTGTGTTGGTCTGTCTGTCAGTAGATTTCTTGCTCCAGAAAGGTGTGAAGGACTGTATACACCTGAAGAAGCCTATCAAAAGTCTCATTTGAATAGCTCAAAGACTTACTGCAATTCAACATGTTTCAAATGTAGACTAACAGAACATATTTTCTCCCTATTACAACTGGATCAGATGCACCACCATGGCTGTTTTCTAGAGCCCAGTTTGGACCTAGTTTGGACCAGTTGCACCATGCATCTCCAAGGCTGTATCTGGAGCGGTGTTTTCCAGGACTGTCCAACTTGAGAATGGTGACTTTAGACTCAATCTCAGGTTCGTCAGCCCATGAAACACTGTCTCACATTGTCCCAGTACTGTGAAGAGAAGCACAAAAACTAGCAACGTCTTTGCTGTGTTTAGATTGGCCCAGACTGGTTTAGACCAGATCAGACTGGTTTAGACCAGAACAGACTGGTCTAGACAAGATCAAACTGGATCGGAGCAGATCCAGAACAAGATGATGCATGGGACAGCAGCAGTAAGAAATGACTAATATTTTGATAAGCATCTACTAATGTTTATTAATGTTATAATACAAATGTATTGTTTTAATGCTCCTACCTAAACACATTACAAGTACGTTCTTTTGAGACAAAAAAACTAATAAAGCTGTATGCATCAAACTATAAATAGCCTAACAATGAAGTTGTTTCTTCTGCTTTTATTATTACCTAGAATTTGGGCTCTGACCTCTTTCCTCTCTAGATGATTGAGGTGAAGTTCTTTATGATTTCCTTTTGATTTTCACCATCCATTTACTGTATCCAGGCTCTACTCCACCGACTGGATGTACATTGTCCTGTACACCTCTAGAGGGAGTCGTATCCCCACTAATCTGAGTGAGTGACACGGGACAGGAGGCGACTGTGGTTGTTGAAGCGGAACAAGCGCCAACAGTTCAGCTAAATTACACATTTAAATTAATCATTTTATGTAAATAGATAGATCAATAAATAGATTAATTAAATCAAATATAAATAACAGGTTGAAAAGAGCTGTTTCATATTTAAAAAATGTAAACATAAAAATGTACAGGTGAGTTCAGGAAACAAAAATATCTCTGGATTTACAGCCAGAGCAGTGATGCATTGATTTCCATACTCTTTTAAAACAACACAAGTTTCAAGTTTTGTTATTCGTATGTACAGGATACCCATGGTATACACTGTCCAACTAAATGCTTGATTAGTTTATTTGTAGCATCAGTTGATCCGAGCTGAAGATGTTGACCCTCAGATGACACCCGGGATCTCTTTCAGAGGGGTCAAAGGTCACATTGAAACTAGGTCATATGTTATGACTATTATTTATTTTTTATATAACTAGGCAAGTTAGTTAAGAAAAAAATATTATTTACAATGACGGCCTACCCCAGATGACACTGGGCCAATTGTGCGTCAACCTATGGGACTCCCAGTCGCACCTGGATGTGATACAGCCTGGAATCAAACCAGGGACTGTAGTGATGCTGTGCCTTAGACCGCTGCGCCACACGGGAGCCCTTTGTGATGGCGGTCAGGTCAGGTCAAGTTGGTCAGCTCTGGTCAGGTCAAGTTGGTCAGGTCAGGTCAGGTCAGGTCTAGTCAGATCTGGTCAGGTCTGGTCAGGTCTGGTCTAGTCAGGTCAGGTCTGGTCTGGTCTAGTCAGGTCAGGTCTGGTCAGGTCTGGTCAGGTCTGGTCTAGTCAGGTCAGGTCAGGTCAGGTCTGGTCAGGTCAGGTCAGGTCAGGTCTGGTCTGGTCTGGTCAGGTCTGGTCAGGTCTGGTCTGGTCTAGTCAGGTCTGGTCTGGTCAGGTCAGGTCAGGTCAGGTCAGGTCAGGTCTGGTCAGGTCAGGTCTGGTCAGGTCAGGTCTGGTCTGGTCAAGTCAGGTCAGGTCTGGTCAGGTCTGGTCTGGTCAGGTCTGGTCAGGTCTGGTCAGGTCTGTGGGTGATGGGTGGGTGTTTGAGCTCTATTGACAGACCTTGGCTTCCATGTTTTGTGGAACGATGAATTCAGCAAGCTAGGTCAGCCTCGCCCGAGTTTTATGTGTGTGTGTGTGTGTGTGTGTGTGTGTGTGTGTGTGTGTGTGTGTGTGTGTGTGTGTGTGTGTGTGTGTGTGTGTGTGCGTGCGTGTGTGCGTGTATCCATATGCAGGCGAGGTCAATGCAGATTGAAACAGCAATGCCTCAGAGCACTGTGTGGGCGGAACACTTCCTCTTTCCCTACTGCTACTTCCTGTCTGTTCTCTAACTGTATACCACACCCATATCCCCCTGACAACTGCCCTCCGCACTCTGTCCCCCGCCACAACCCCCACAGTCTCTACATCACTCCATCCGCCCGCCACTAACCTCCTCCCTCTCTCTCTGTTCTATATCACACCATATCCCCGATCCCATAAGCCTCCACCCCCCCACACCATCCCAAAGCCAGTACCCTCGCATCCTCTCTCCTAACAGCACTCTACCCCCCCCCCCAGTCCTTTCTACCTCTAACTCTTTCTTTCAACCTATTTCTCAATTCAATTAAATTCAAGTGAAATAGATAATAATTAAAAGTTAAATAAACAAAATATTAACAGTAAACATTACACTACAAAAGTTCCATAATAATAAAGACATTTCAAATGTCATATTATGTCTATATACAGTGTTGTAACAATGTGCAAATAGTTAAAGTAAAAAAAAAAGAATAATGGGTTGTTTTTCCAATAGTGTTTGTTCTTCACTGGTTGCCCTTTTCTTGTGGCAACAGGTCACAAATCGTGATGCTGTGATGGCACACCTTGGTATTTCACCCAGTAGATATGGGAGTTTATCAAAATCTCTCTCTCTCCCCTGAAGCCCCCACCCCTATTCTCCTGCTCCACTCCTGACCCTGACAGCTAATTATAAATTATAAATTATAACCCTGACCTCTAATCTCGTGTGTGTGTGTGTGTGTGTGTGTGTGTGTGTGTGTGTGTGCGTGTGCGTGTGCGTGTGTGCTTGTGTGTGTGAGGTATGTGCGCTCGATGTGCATATGTCTGTGTGTGACTGTAACTGTGTGGGTGTGTGTGTGAACTGCATGTGTGTGTGGGGGTGTGTGTGTGAGAGAGACACAGTTAGTGTGTATATGTGTGTGGGGTGATGTTCAGGAGGGTGTTGCCCCCTCTCCACCCTCTCCCTACCTACCTGCTCCAGACTCTTTGAGCCATACATCACTCCCTTGCTTTTTGTTCCTGCTCCTCTACATACTGTACAGGAGGACTGACTACAGGAGTACTAACTACAGGAGTACTGACTACAGGAGTACTGACTACAGGAGTACTGACTGCAGGAGTACTGACTACAGGAATACTAACTACAGGAGTACTGACTACAGGAGTACTGACTACAGGAGTACTGACTACAGGAGTACTGACTGCAGGAGTACTGACTGCAGGAGTACTGACTACTGGAGTACTGACTACTGGAGTACTAACTACAGGAGTACTGACTACAGGAGTACTGACTACAGGAGTACTGACTGCAGGAGTACTGACTGCAGGAGTACTGACTGCAGGAGTACTGACTACAGGAGTACTAACTACAGGAGTACTGACTACAGGAGTACTGACTACAGGAGTACTGACTGCAGGAGGACTGAACACAGGAGTACTAACTACAGGAGTACTGACTGCAGGAGTACTAACTACAGGAGTACTGACTACAGGAGTACTAACTACAGGAGTACTGACTATAGGAGTACTGAGTTACAGGAGTACTGACTATAGGAGTACTGACTATAGGAGTACTGACTACAGGAGTACTAACTACAGGAGTACTGACTACAGGAGTACTAAATACAGGAGTACTGACTACAGGAGTACTGAGTTACAGGAGTACTGACTACAGGAGTACTGACTATATGAGTTCCGACTACAGGAGTACTAACTACAGGAGTACTGACTACAGGAGTACTGAGTTACAGGAGTACTGACTATAGGAGTACTAACTACAGGAGTACTAACTACAGGAGTACTGACTACAGGAGTACTAACTACAGGAGTACTAACTACAGGAGTACTGACTACAAGAGTACTAACTGCACGAGTACTGAGTTACAGGAGTACTGACTATAGGAGTACTAACTACAGGAGCACTGAGTTACAGGAGTACTGACTACAGGAGTACTGAGTTACAGGAGTACTGAGTTACAGGAGTACTGACTATAGGAGTACTGACTATAGGAGTACTGACTGCAGGAGTACTGACTACAGGAGTACTGACTACAGGAGTACTGACTACAGGAGTACTGACTACAGGAGTACTGACTACAGGAGTACTAACTACAGGAGTACTGAGTTACAGGAGTACTGACTATAGGAGTACTAACTACAGGTGTACGGACTACAGGAGTACTGACTACAGGAGTACTGACTACAGGAGTACTAACTACATGAGTACTGACTGCAGGAGTACTGACTACAGGAGTACTGACTACAGGAGTACTAACTACAGGAGTACTGACTATAGGAGTACTGAGTTACAGAAGTACTGACTATAGGAGTACTGACTATAGGAGTACTGACTATAGGAGTACTGACTACAGGAGTACTGACTACAGGAGTACTAAATACAGGAGTACTGACTACAGGAGTACTGACTACAAGAGTACTAACTGCACGAGTACTGAGTTACAGGAGTACTGACTATAGGAGTACTGACTACAGGAGCACTGAGTTACAGGAGGACTGACTACAGGAGAACTGACTACAAGAATACTGACTACAGGAGTACTAACTACTGGAGCACTGACTACAGGAGTACCGACTACAGGAGTACTGACTACAGGAGTACTGACTCCAGGAGTGCTAACTACTGGAGCACTGACTACAGGAGTACCGACTACAGGAGTACCGACTACAGGTGTACCAATTACAGGAGCACTGACTACAGGAGAACAGACTACAGGAGTACTGACTACAGGAGTACTGACTACAGGAGCACTGACTACAGGAGTACCGACTACAGGAGTACTGACTACAGGAGCACTGACTACAGGAGAACAGACTACATTCTATAGTACTAGTATGTATCCCACAGAACCCTTAGCAGGTCTCATTGGTTGGGGAACACCTACACTCATCACATCTGGCTTTACAGTGGGCTCAATTCTAAATGAGATGCTCTGTGTCTGTCTGGGTGTGTGTGGGTGGATGGATGGATGGGTGAGTGTGTGTGTGTGTGTGTGTGTGTGTGTGTGTGTGTGTGTGTGTGTGTGTGTGTGTGTGTGTGTGTGTGTGTGTGTTTGTGTGTGGGGGTAGATGTGTGTGTGTGTGTGTGTGTGTGTGTGTGTGTGTGTGTGTGTGTGTGTGTGTGTGTGTGTGTGTGTGTGTGTGTGTGTGTGTGTGTGTGTGTGTGTGCGTACGTGGATGGGTGGGTGTGTGGGTGTGGGCGGGGGGGTGATTTGGTGAGTGTGTGCAGTCTGGAGATGGGTGTGGTAGGTGTGCACTGTAAATCTGTAAATCTTTTTATTCAATGTACAAATGTAAGGCAACCAGCTGCAACAGGACTGTGAGTTTTCTCAACATTCTGGTATATAGCACATAGCTGAACCAACATACTTTCTCAACTTTTAATTTTAGGTTGAGTAAACATGTAATTCAACTTGGCCCTGATTTCTGACCCAAATTAAGCGCACGTAAATTGAACATTATTCTCTTTTTATGCACTTTTCTCTCTCTGCTATTCTGACCTTGAATTGAAGCATGTGAATAGCATGCTGTTCATCCGCTTTTCATTCGGGGTGGAAATTAAGGTGTGTCTTCAGAGAAACTGCATTCTGAGCTTCACTTCATTCCCTCATAATTCCACCACCTTTCTGCACGGGGAAACCATGAGTATGGCCTAGCGAAGCTGCCAGTTCCAAGGGGAAAAAGCATCTACTTATTTTTTTCTGATATAAGTAACAGCATTAATATATAAATGGATAAGAGCTATTGATAAGAGCTAGGTACATGAGTAATCCATTTGGGGATTGTAAATACACATAGCCAGAAGGGGATTGTAAATACACATATCCATTGTTTTAAATGATTTTTCCTTACGATCCCTGGAGACTAATGTGAAACCAGCCATATGAAAGCTAAATGAAAATCATAGCAACATCAAAATGTATTCCGTCCCCTTTTGCACACTGAAATAGGCTATAAATAGCTGTGTCGTTATTCAGAATTTGTGCCCTCATAATTTGCGTGGATGAACATTGGACACCCAAGCTATAGGCTTCTATAGGGCTGAACCTAGGCTTCTGCAGGGCTGAACCTAGACTTCTATAGGGCTGAACCTAGGCTTCTAGAGGGCTGAACCTAGACTTCTATAGGGCTGAACCTAGGCTTCTATAGGGCTGAACATAGATTCTATAGGGCTGAACATAGATTCTATAGGGCTGAACCTAGGCTTCTGCAGGGCTGAACCTAGGCTTCTGTAGGGCTGAACCTAGACTTCTATAGGGCTGAACCTAGACTTCTATAGGGCTGAACCTAGGCTTCTAGAGGGCTGAACCTAGACTTCTATAGGGCTGAACCTAGGCTTCTATAGGGCTGAACATAGATTCTATAGGGCTGAACCTAGGCTTCTGCAGGGCTGAACCTAGGCTTCTGTAGGGCTGAACCTAGGCTTCTGCAGGGCTGAACCTAGACTTCTATAGGGCTGAACCTAGGCTTCTAGAGGGCTGAACCTAGACTTCTATAGGGCTGAACCTAGGCTTCTATAGGGCTGAACATAGATTCTATAGGGCTGAACATAGATTCTATAGGGCTGAACCTAGGCTTCTGCAGGGCTGAACCTAGGCTTCTGTAGGGCTGAACCTAGACTTCTATAGGGCTGAACCTAGACTTCTATAGGGCTGAACCTAGGCTTCTAGAGGGCTGAACCTAGACTTCTATAGGGCTGAACCTAGGCTTCTATAGGGCTGAACATAGATTCTATAGGGCTGAACCTAGATTCTATAGGGCTGAACCTAGGCTTCTCTAGGGCTGAACCTAGACTTCTATAGGGCTGAACCTAGGCTTCTGTAGGGCTGAACCTAGGCTTCTGCAGGGCTGAACCTAGGCTTCTGCAGGGCTGAACCTAGGCTTCTGTAGGGCTGAACCTAGGCTTCTGTAGGGCTGAACCTAGGCTTCTGTAGGGCTGAACCTAGGCTTCTATAGGGCTGAACCTAGGCTTCTGTAGGGCTGAACCTAGGCTTCTGTAGGGCTGAACCTAGGCTTCTATAGGGCTGAACCTAGATTCTATAGGGCTGAACCTAGGCTTCTATAGGGCTGAACCTAGGCTTCTATAGGGCTGAACTTGTCATGTTGATGTATGCGCTTTAGAATGATTTAATTATAGCCTATGCCCGGGATGTTCTCTGTTTTATTTGACAATTTGTATCATATTAGCCACTATCTGGAGTCACCTTCAATAATACACACGTACATTTATAGCTGTCTCTTTAGTCTTCGTTTTCTTCAATGTGTAACTTACATTTCAGATCATTGCATTCCATGTACCTTTCTTTCCTCTGTCACGTCTGTGTAGTTGTTCCTGGGGGTCACTAGCATTACTGGATCATATTAGACTGTGTCGTTGTTCCTGGGGGTCACTAGCATTACTGGATCATATTAGACTGTGTAGTTGTTCCTGGGGGTCACTAGCATTACTGGATCATATTAGACTGTGTAGTTCTTCCTGAGGGTCGCTAGCATTACTGGATCATATTAGTCTGTGTCGTTGTTCCTGGGGGTCACTAGCATTACTGGATCATATTAGACTGTGTCGTTGTTCCTGGGGGTCACTAGCATTACTGGATCATATTAGACTGTGTCGTTGTTCCTGGGGGTCAAGTTTGAGTTTGCAAAGCGTACAATATGTTATGAATTTGCTAAAACGGATTATATTTTACGAATTCCAATTTGTTGTTGCTAACGTTAGCTCGGTGCCTAAAGCTAACATTAGCTAGCTCTAGGGGTTAGTGGTTAAGGTTAGGGTTAGGAGTTAGCTAAAACGGTTCAGGTTAGATTTAGGAGAAGGGTTAGCTAACATAATAAGTAGTTGCAAAGTAGCTAAAAAGTAGTAAGTGGTTGCAAAGTGGAGGGAGAATTGTTCTTGTAGGGTCAACTGTTCTTGTAGGGTCAGTGTGTGTGTGTGTGTGTGTGTGTGTGTGTGTGTGTGTGTGTGTGTGTGTGTAGGTGTGTGTGTAGGTGTGTGTGTAGGTGTGTGTGTGTGTGTGTGTGTGTGTGTGTAGTGTAGGGGCCCTGAGGCCATCTGGACATAGAGGCTGGAGAAGGAACAACAAAATGAGAAAGCGAGAAACCTTTCAAAAGCATATCTACCTGAACATGGATATACTGGATCATATAACATAGTCTGTATAATATGCCATCAACAGCATTACCTAGTGTCCAGAGTTGCTCTCCCCATCCCCTCCCACATGACTCCCTTGCTCCACCTCCCTGCTCAAGCCCGCTCTCCTCTTTCCCACCACTTACCCCCTCAGACCCCCCACCTCCCACCTCTCCTGGTCTCGGTCAGCAGGGGTCAGCTTTTATGACTCTCTCCACTCGCTTTCCCCTCCCTCTCCCGACCTCCCCCCTTTCTCCATCTCTCTCTCTCTCTCTCTCTCTCTGATCTCCTGCATTCTCGCTCTCCTCTCTCTTTCTTTATACTGGTATCTCTCTTACTTTTCTCAGCACTCAGCTCTCATCTCATTGTTTGACCCACTTTCTCTCCATCTCTCTCCCTCTCTCTCTTCCTCTTTTCCTCTCTCTATCCATCTCCCTCGCTGACTGGCTGTTGATTTGGGTTTCTATTTACCTATTTACCTCCAATGCTCTGCTACTCTCCTTCCTTCCTTCCCTCTCTCTCTCTCTCTCTCTCTCTCTCTCTCTCTCTCCGTTTCTCTATCCCTCTCTCTCTATCTCTCTACGTTCTTTGTTTCCCCAGTGCATAGTTCTGCTTAAGTCTGTTTGATCACACTGTGTGTTTGTGTCTAGCTGCCTGCTGTTTTAATTAATTACTTAATTTACTGTAAACCCCCACACACACTGACACAATGACACACTGACACACACTGACCGACACACACACACACACACTGACACACACTGACACACACTGACTGACACACACACACACACACACTGACACACACTGACAAACACATACACTAACACACACACTGACGAACACTGACTGACACACACACACACACACACACACACACACACACACACACACACACACACACACACACGCGCGCGCGCACATACGCTGACACACACACTGACACACATACATACACTGACACACACACACACATTGACAAACACACACACACACACACACATTGACAAACACACACACATACACTGACACACACACACACACACACACACATTGACGAACACACACACATACACTGACACACACACTGACACACACACTGACAAACGCTGACACACACTGACACACACACACACACGTACACACACACTGACACACACAAACACACACACACACACACTGACACACATGCCTCTATGCACAATACCACATGCACAACATACAAATGCATATCCATACAAACCTGCCATACACGATCACACATGCACACACACACACATGCTCAGTCTGTCTTCTCAGTATTTGTGTGTGTTTTCAAATAGGCCCATCAGTGTTAAAACATAATTCTTAGCAAAGCACACCTTAAGAACCCTGAGTACTTTTTTAAGGGGATTTACACACACACAACCACACACACACCCAGGGCTGGGCTGGGATATACTCCCACCACAGCCAGCTGAAGGGAGAGGAGATGAGGTATAGAGAAAATTAGAAACCAAATTAGAGGAACTGGTCAGGCGAGGAGGCGAGGCAGAGGAGAGGGGGAATGTAGGAGAGGCGGAGGAGCGGAAAGGATGGGGGGAGGAGGGGAAGGACAAACAGAGCCTGTGACCTAGGGAGGGAGTGTCTGAGAGCTTTCCCAGCATGCTTCAACAAGGAGGTTGCTGAGACAACACAAAGATGAGTTAATACAAAATTGAAAAAGTGTGTGTGCGTGTGTGTGTGTTTTAGTGGGAGTCTAAACACACACACACACACACACACACACACACACACACACACACACATATACACATTAATACCGTTCCCTCCCAGCTTTCCGAAAAAGCCATCTCCCAACCATTGCATCCCACGCGTTCCCACCATGCCTCTCCCTGAGCCCAGAATCTGGGAATGTTTTAACCCTTTCCATCACGTCCTCTACCCTGGCCAGGGGCGTTAGCATACACACATACTCTAAAATGATGTATTTTGGAAATGGACAGACGGGGTCCAGTTGTCCCCTTGACCCTGTACCCTCATTCGTCACACAAGCCATACAACTACCTAACTTAATATCTTCAACAGCAACACAAACATGCAACCAAACAAAAACATATGACATGCTCCTACCACCATGACCGCCACCCCTACAGTACATCCTACATCTCTTTCCTTTAAATAAGCGGCTTAAACCCCTACAGGCTGTGACATCAAGGCCCCACCCACCTCTGACTGCTGTTAGAGAAGGAGAACGCAGCGCTGTAAAGGGGACCATGTTATCTCTCTATTCTCTCTTCCTGGCGTTGCCAGCGTGAGCTTGGTTAATGGAGAGCTAAGGCTGTCCCCTCACATTAGCCTGGGCCGAACCAGACAAGCCTTCATCCCCCTCTCTCTCCTCCTCCTCTCCTCACCCCCCTCTTTCCTCTCCTCCACTCAGCTCTGGCATCAGTGCAGGTCCCCAATCTCCAAGAACGAGAGTTCCCCTGGTGACAAGGCCAGAAGAGATAGCAGAGGACGGGAGGGGGGAAGGGAAGGAGCGAGGGAGGGGCAGCAGGATAGAGAGGGAGGGAGGGGCAGCGGGATAGGGAGGGAGGGAGGGAGGGAGGGAGGGAGGGAGGGAGGGAGGGAGGGAGGGAGGGAGGGAGGGAGGGAGGGAGGGAGGGAGGGAAAGCGAAACAGACCGCAGGAGGCAGCTATGATGTAACAGGGAATTTGCCTGGCTTGGGTAGAGACAGAGTGTAATGTATTGGAATGTTTCTGTTGGGTTGTCACAGGTTGACATCCTGTGGAGAAGGCCTTAATGCCCCAGTGTTTGTCTCACAGACCTTATGCAGGTGCCTCATTTATCACCCATGCGTACATTTCTTACTAAATTCTGGCATTCATGGAATTTTAGGATTTGCATTTGTCACAAATGATTGGGATTTATCAAACTGTCACATGCAACATATACGCATGTTTCTATTGATAAATAAATCAGAGTTATATTGTATTTGTGCTCCAACCCTTTATGGTAACAAAAACATCCTCATTTGCTGTATGATTTGGAAATGTTGGAACTGGGCCATGTCTGTTTCTACAAGAAAGCACAATGGTAGACTTGATCACATTTCTGTGGAGGTGTGGCCAGAATCTGTTGCAGTGACTTGTTCAAACAAAACATGCATCCTGCATATAGCGAGTGCCAAACACTGGCTGCACATTCTTCATGATTGATTTTATTTTCAAACAATTTTAAAGTAAATACTACAGCCCACGTTATGCACAATAGGAATTGTTGTTCAATATTTTGTTTATCAATATACACTGCTCAAAAAAATAAAGGGAACACTTAAACAACACAATGTAACTCCAAGTCAATCACACTTCTGTGAAATCAAACTGTCCACTTAGGAAGCAACACTGATTGACAATACATTTCACATGCTGTTGTGCAAATGGAATAGACAAAAGGTGGAAATTATAGGCAATTAGCAAGACACCCCCAATAAAGGAGTGATTCTGCAGGTGGTGACCACAGACCACTTCTCAGTTCCTATGCTTCCTGGCTGATGTTTTGGTCACTTTTGAATGCTGGCGGTGCTCTCACTCTAGTGGTAGCATGAGACGGAGTCTACAACCCACACAAGTGGCTCAGGTAGTGCAGCTCATCCAGGATGGCACATCAATGCGAGCTGTGGCAAGAAGGTTTGCTGTGTCTGTCAGCGTAGTGTCCAGAGCATGGAGGCGCTACCAGGAGACAGGCCAGTACATCAGGAGACGTGGAGGAGGCCGTAGAAGGGCAACAACCCAGCAGCAGGACCGCTACCTCTGCATTTGAGCAGGAGGAGCACTGCCAGAACCCTGCAAAATGAACCCCAGCAGGCCACAAATGTGCATGTGTCTGCTCAAACGGTCAGAAACAGACTCCATGAGGGTGGTATGAGGGCCCGACGTTCACAGGTGGGGGTTGTGCTTACAGCCCAACACCGTGCAGGACGTTTGGCATTTGCCAGAGAACACCAATATTGGCAAATTCGCCATTAGCGCCCTGTGCTCTTCACAGATGAAAGCAGGTTCACACTGAGCACATGAGCACATGTGACAGACATGACAGAGTCTGGAGACGCCGTGGAGAACGTTCTGCTGCCTGCAACATCCTCCAGCATGACCGGTTTGGCGGTGGGTCAGTCATGGTGTGGGGTGGGGTGGCATTTCTTTGTGGGGGGCCGCACAGCCCTCCATGTGCTCGCCAGAGGTAGCCTGACTGCCATTAGGTACCGAGATTAGATCCTCAGAGCCCTTGTGTGACCATATGCTGACACATGCACATTTGTGGCCTGCTGGAGGTCATTTTGCAGGGCTCTGGCAGTGCTCCTCCTGCTCAAATGCAGAGGTAGCGGTCCTGCTGCTGGGTTGTTGCCCTTCTACGGCCTCCTCCACGTCTCCTGATGTACTGGCCTGTCTCCTGGTAGCGCCTCCATGCTCTGGACACTACGCTGACAGACACAGCAAACCTTCTTGCCACAGCTCGCATTGATGTGCCATCCTGGATGAGCTGCACTACCTGAGCCACTTGTGTGGGTTGTAGACTCCGTCTCATGCTACCACTAGAGTGAGAGCACCGCCAGCATTCAAAAGTGACCAAAACATCAGCCAGGAAGCATAGGAACTGAGAAGTGGTCTGTGGTCACCACCTGCAGAATCACTCCTTTATTGGGGGTGTCTTGCTAATTGCCTATAATTTCCACCTTTTGTCTATTCCATTTGCACAACAGCATGTGAAATGTATTGTCAATTAGTGTTGCTTCCTAAGTGGACAGTTTGATTTCACAGAAGTGTGATTGACTTGGAGTTACATTGTGTTGTTTAAGTGTTCCCTTTATTTTTTTGAGCAGTGTATGATATCTATCTCCTGTCTTGGTATTGGCCTGGAGAATAATAGACTATGATGTTGTGCTCACATCTCAGTCACAGCAATGCTGCAGCCGCCCAATACTGTCTATGCTACAGTCTATTTACTTTCGAGCACGCTTGGCTCACTCCCGTAGTGCAGTTTCCCACTACTTTGCACATTTTGCCATAAGGCTGAGAGAAATTGTTGCTGTTTTAGAGCTTAGGGACTCTTGAAAGACGGGACAATCAGAACTTTCCACAATTCTTTGTTTTAATATTAACAACATTTTAAATATATACTTCGATAGACCAAAGTATCAGCTATCACACTATGTAAAGGAACAACATACTTTTTATTTGAATTGTTTTCTCCTCATAAAAAGCAACTAACTGCATTCACTCCGTCAGACAGGTAATAGACATTACATTTGTACAATTATTGTCCAAAAAGTTTTTAAAGACATTGATTGTTTAATAATTATAACATTAGATTATTCAAATCTGTAATACAAATCTCCAAACTTCTTTTTGCTTTGTTTAATAGCACTACTAAATGCTCCAGGGCAAATTCCGTTGGCATTTTGGCATGTTTTTCTAGATTTAGGACATAAAACAACATGTAAATGTAACATCTAAATGTATCCCTTAGGTGTAGTACAGTAAATACTTCAGTTGTTGAAGCATATGTTGCAGAACACTGATTACAATATTTATTCAGAATATTGACAAAATAATATTTAGTGAAGGAGTTGACAAGCAACTGACGGATACTCAAAATAGACATATTTTGGCCCAAAGAATAATGATAATTCTACACAAACATTTGCAAAATATGGAAACATAACCATTCTATTAGCTCTTTCAGCACACATTTGTTTTCCTCTTTTTACTCTAAACACTGATTAAATTAAACATATTTGAACCAAACTTCATATCTCAATCTATCACCAGATGGATTTGACAGTTTATGGTTTTATCAGGGTGATTCCAATATTGTTTGTTTAAATCTATCAAAAGTAGAGAACTTTACAGACTATGAATCTCTGACCTAATTTCTTGCTATTCTACACATTTTGCCATGAGGCTAAGAGAGAATTTTGCAGTTTTAAAGCTAGTTTCCTCATTCTAAACATTTATTTTTCACGCCCTATGACGTGTTCATGTGCTATCTGGGGGGCCTGACCTCCAGGGGGTACCGCAACCAACACGCACCTGTGATTAATGAGGCCCCAGGTCTTTCCCGGCCAAATGCCAGTGATATGATTATAAAGGTTTTACTTCAACCATTACAAACTCTCTGGGTTATTTGTTATGTCAGTGACTATATAGTCCCATTTCCTTTTGTGATGTCAGAACTACCAGAAAATAGTTCTGGTAGTTTTTGGGTGGGCCTTGAGGTCATCGGGTCAAATCAAACAGCTTGGTGAACTGCAGGAGGTCATTAAAGAGAGTGAGAAAGGGAGAGAGCGAGAGAGAGAAGAAAAAAAGAGAGAGTGGGGGGGTGACCCTTTCCTGTCCTCCCCTAAGGCACTATGGGTTGGTAAGGAAGGAAGGAAGTAAATGTGAAGAGGAGGAGGAGGAGGAAAGATGATAGGTTGGATTATTGTAGCATAGCAACCCAGGTCTCAGTGTGGGTTGAGGGAGAAGTAATATATAATATCGCTGAGAGGTTACATCGCTTAGAACAACCTCTCAAAATGAACCTGGAAAAAGAGGAGCACTTTCTGTATAGAAAAGGGGGAGGGGGATGGGGGTCAGGGGGTTAGCAGTGAGTTGGTAGAAAAATCCCTCTCTCCCTCTCTCCCTCTCTACTGCTCTCTCCCTCCCTACTGCTCTCTCATACTCTCTCTTTCTCTCTCCCTCTATCTGCTCGTGTGCATCATTAAAACAAGCCGAGTAGTGTTCAGAGCGCTGGGCTGCACAGAGACAGTGACCTCCACAAGCAGGAGATGTTTTTGCTTCAGGGAAGAGAAGGTCGTTTTGTACTCCACTTTTCTTTCTGACTACTTCCAAGGGAGTAAATGAGATTTAGAGGGGGGTTGAGCGGGGGAGGGAGAGATGGAAGTGTGAACTGGGTAGAGAAAGAAAGAGAGTAGGAAAAAGACAGAAAAGACACTTCTCTGATATGATTCATAACATTGAAATGGACAGAATAGTCTGGACATCCATCATCATGTTATTTTACATAAAGGAAAAAAATGTAATGGGGTAGAAAGAGACACGGTTTGAGTGAAGGAGAGAGATAGACAGGTAGAGAGGGAGACAGACAGGGTCTCATTAAGGTCAAACACAAGACATGCCTGAGTCTGTCCATCTCTACTGAGGAAGGTCACCTCTGGCCGTGGGAGTTACCGGAGAGAAATATAACCCTGGTGCAAGCTGGCCAGTGGGGGAAAGGTGTGTGTGTGTGTGTGTGTGTGTGTGTGTGTGTGTGTGTGTGTGTGTGTGTGTGTGTGTGTGTGTGTGTGTGTGTGTGTGTGTGTGTGTGTGTGTTAGCCCCCACAGATGGTAGTGGGCAGCCAAGGCTATTCCTCTTCAAAGAAGAGCGTGACTTCAGGGGTGGGGTTGTCTGTAGCCCAGTCCAGGAGCATCTTGCCAACACATAAAGGATGTGTTCACAGAATGGCTGAGGGACAAAGCCTTGCTACCATCAGGGAGGTTCCCAGGTGTGAGATGGGGAAAGGCACTGGTGTGATTACCAGGCTAGTTCCACAACCACTTTACCAATCCATATGTCTTTCTAGATTCTCTCCATATCTATGTGTCTTTTCCCCATTTATGTCTGTCACTGTCTTTGTGCATTCCCAAAACCCCCCTCCCTGACCACTCTTTTCTTTTTACCCCCTTCTCCTTTCTTTCATTCACTCCTTCACAGTTCCCAACACTGGTCTGGTCGTCCCTTCTGTTTGTTGGTTGTTGTCCAAGGGAAGGTGGCTTGATAGAGGACCGACTTTTGCTTTTGTCAGATGTCATTATTGTTAGACGTCATTATTGTTAGGCGTCATTATTGTTGAGCAGCACCTTTATACATACTGTACAGTAGTTCTAAATACACCTGGTGCCAAATATCCTCTCATTGGAGCCTGCTTCATTCTCTTCTGGCTGCACCTGGTAGAGATAGGGCTCTTTCATCGCCAGGCTTCGCTTTGCATACAAGTCTCTCTAGGACGGCTCAGACACAGCTGCACTCCATACTAAATTGATAGTGAAGGGTAGTGGATGGGGCTTTGAAACTGTCTTGTGCTATTTCTATGACAGTTGTCTATTTTCTGTGCCATTTTATTTGGCGTTGCATTGCGTTTGGCTGCGTTCCTCAGCAGGGGGGCTAACTGGAGGACCAATTAATGCTCCACTTCAAAACGTTTTCCAGATTAGCGTTTATGTACCTCCTCCCTTTGTCGTGGTTCAAACACAAGTCATCGCGAGGAGGCCCGGTCTCACTTCCTGCACTGGATATGATGTGTGTTCCTCTTATGTACATACTTTTTACATGTGTTCTTCAGGCTTCAATAACAACGTTTTGAAGTGGCAACAACATGCCAGCTCTCGTTTATCAGAAGAAAAGTCATGTTTGTAACTGGTGGTAAAGAGGTTCCAAGCACCAGGTCTGCAGTCTCCTAGGGGTCATGTACGCACTCCATACATGCTGATTCCTACTAAAACACAGACAGACAGACAGACAGACAGACAGACAGACAGACAGACAGACAGACAGACAGACACACACAGACACACACAGACAGACAGACAGACAGACAGACAGACAGACAGACAGACAGACAGACAGACACAGACACACACAGACACACACAGACACACACACACACACACACACACACACACACACACACACACACACACACACACACACACACACACACACACACACACACAGAGACAGACACAGACACACGTCCATGTTCAGTATTTTTTGGAACATGCTCCAGTCGAGTAATAACATTAAAAGACAAAACAACTCCACTATATAACTTCCCTCCTAGAAGAAAGATTAGTGTTCGCCATTTGACTGAATTAACGTGGAAGTGAGCTAATGAAACCTAATCCCAACTAGGAGAGGGAGGGCAGATGGAAAGAGAGACAGAAAGAGAGTTGGAGGACAGGACAGCCTGGAGTGTGTTACGTCAGGGAGAGAAATGGTTGCAAGGTGTTTGTTTTTAGGGGAAGTGGGGAGAGGCAGGTGTGTGTGTTGTAGAGAGAGATATAAAGTGAAACAGAGAGAGACAGAGATGGAATGATAGAGAGAAGGCCAGAGAGGGAGAGGGTTAGGGTTAGGGAAAGGAGAGTCAGGCTTGTCGTGTCAGGAGGATTGGAGCAGCCACGTTAGCATGAGGCCATGGAG
>NC_074672.1:31689763-31742736 GCF_029448725.1 Salvelinus fontinalis | reverse complement strand
CACTCTCATTTTACACATCAAGTCTCTGTGAGACACTGACATCTCTCTCTTTCTGTTAATATTTGCATTCTTACGTTTGATTAGTGTCATGGCTGTTTGCTTCTTTCTAACCTTCCCTGTCTGAATACACCATGTTCCCATCAAATAGCTTAAGCCTGCTTTAGACAGCTGAATACAAGGGCTCCTCCTTTCCCGGGGTTGTGTGTTTAGATGGGGGTGGGGTAGGTTTGTGTGATAATGGGTGAGGGGGCCAGGTGTATATATGTATGTGACAGCTGTAGTTCCTAGTTCCTTTTGGACACACTCCCCCCCCCCCCCCCCCCCCCCCCCCCCCCCCCCCTTAGCTTAGTGGCTCATCAGGTGGGTTTAACCAGACCCTCCCCCAACTCTGCTCTGCTTTACCTGGCTGTTCAGCAGGTGGTCTTTTAATATGTCTTGTGTTTTTGTGTGTGTAGACCTGGGGGGAACAGGTGGACTAAAATGCACCTGAAAGGAGTGCCCAACTGTGTGTGTTTGCTTTTCTGCTGCTTCCCGACAGAACAGCTCTATGAGCCCAGGCCTGGTTAGTTTTTTCAGGAGTCCTGACTCTCCCAGTCTCATTCACAAGACAAAACGTAAATACTGTTTTAACATGCACAGCACCCCTGATACACACATACTGTAGTTCCAGATCCGTCCTCACAGCAATAAGTGGAGAGCAGGATGTTAGCAGACAAGCTAATCAAAAACGGAGAGAAATCATCCAATCAGCTTCCTCCATTCCCCCAAGCTGTGCCTTAGAGCTTTACAGTGGGCATTTCTTTAGATTCATTATTTGTAACAAATTCCGTAACAGACAAACATCTAGCACACAGATATAGCATATGTACAATTGTTGTGGAAAACATTTACAAGGTGTAAAGTCCAAACACATGAATGCATATTGTATAATCTATGTAAGTACATACACTGTAATGTGTAAGTGTGTTGTTGCTTGTTGTACTTCATCTTGTCTAGAGTAGTACGAGTCTTTGACGAGAAAGTGATGGCCTGTGAGCAAATCCATCCATAGAAACCATCACTTAGCAATCAGGGTCTGGGAAGAGAGGTATTTCCATATCAAAGCTCTGGTAAGAGACACAGTAAGTGAGGGAGAGAGAGAGAGAGAGAGGGAGAGATTGAGAGAGAGGGAGAGTGAGAGAGAGAGAGAGAGAGAGCGGGGGAGAGAGAGGGAGAGCAAGGGAGCTGGAGAGAGAAAGAGAGCGAAAGGGAGAGAGAGGGAGGGAGGGAGGGAGAGCGATAGACACAGAGAGAGGTAGAATGAGACAAACCGAGAGATAAAGAGATACAGGGAGAGACAACATTGATGAAACAGACGTCTACGCCACAAGCGTTCTAACTCTGCATTCTGTCAAGGTTTTTTCTACCCGGCATAGTTTAGTCTGTCTGTGTCAGTGCAGTCTGTCTCAATCTAAACTCATCCGTAGAAAAACACACAAAGAGAAGATGGAAAGAGTCTAACAACACGCCTCTCCTTCAATACCACACAAATTCTTTCCCAACACCTTTTATTCCAACCACATTGTATCTGACTGAAGAAGAAAATACAGACAGAATTCTCCTTGTAATACAGCACAGGCATACGCTCTGCTTCTTTATCAAAGACCTTGAGGAATCCCGTTATGACTGAAACCTTGTCGTATCTAGCTGGAACTTCTGGCAGAAAACAGTAAGACGACCCATTAAATCTTTATTGATCATTTCCGTCCACCTCCTGTGCCACATTCCCTAATTCTTCTCCCTTTATCGTAAAAAATCCATGTCAAAATCGTACTTTTCCGTATCTCCTAAACTTCTTTCGATTCTGTGCACAGTTAGTTGAGTCTCTAACCCCTGACCTTGGTACTGTACTTCATGAAGCTGGCATAGAGCAGTGTGTCATCAGTAATGGACGTAGCTGTCCCCGTGTTACGTTTCTAAAGGTTTGGCGTGCTGTCCTGCATTAGGTGACCATGGAGAGGTGTGTTCAGCAGCGGTAGAGTTCAGGGGAAAGTGCTAAAGTGCTGTTAACAAGGCCTGTTTAACATTCTCTACCTGCTGCTCAACACACCATATTCCACTCAGCACCCATTAACATGTACCGTAGACAGAGACACTTTTCTAATTGACCTGATTTGAATTAAGCCAGATCAACTTGGATTTGCTAATTAGTAGTGCATTAAAAAGTGCCATCAGGATATGAAATATTCATAGATGGAAAGCTGGATATTGGTATTTGTGGAATATCAGTTAAATCAGGGATGGGTAACTGTTCAGTAACTATTCAGGTAACTATTCAGCCCCGCGGCCCCCGAAGGCCCTCGAATCAATTCCCCCACCCCCCCACCCCAAAAAAAGTTGGGGTCTCAACTTAACTGCTGCGAGTTAAAATAGTAGACTAAACAACTTGCAATTTCAATATTTGATTGTGAATCAGCCGCTTTTCAGCAGGTTGGCGGTGGCGACGGCACAACTGCGGCCCCTCATGATGAGTTCAGATTTTACTTGGCCCCCACCGCCATCAAAGTCGATCTCTGAGTTAGATGCACATCAGTGGGAAGCAGATTGAAACAACATTGGTGTATTAGATGGTTATTTATATTTTGTGTGATTTGTGTTTTCAGTGACAAGCTAAGACTACCCACCCAAACGATCTGTTCACCTCCACCTCCTCCTCTCTGTAGCTTCTCCTCTTCCTCCTCCTCACTCTCCCTTCCTTTATACCTCCCCCTCTTTTTCTTCTTCACATCCCCTGCAGCTCCACCTCCTCCTCTCTTTCCATCTACTTCTCCTATCCTCCCCAACTCCTCCATCCCTCACCCTTTATCTCCCCCTCTCCTCTCCTCCTCCACCTCCCCATCCCTCACCCTATATCTCCCCCTCTCCTCTCCTCCTCCACCTCCCCCATCCCTCACCCTATATCTCCCCCTCTCCTCTCCTCCTCCACCTCCCCCATCCCTCACCCTATATCTCCCCTTCTCCTCCTCCACCTCCCCCATCCCTCACCCTATATCTCCCCCTCTCCTCTCCTCCTCCACCTCCCCCATCCCTCACCCTATATCTCCCCCTCTCCTCTTCCTCCTCCACCTCCCCCATCCCTCACCCTATATCTCCCCCTCTCCTCTCCTCCTCCACCTCCCCATCCCTCACCCTATATCTCCCCCTCTCCTCTCCTCCTCCACCTCCCCCATCCCTCACCCTATATCTCCCCCTCTCCTCTCCTCCTCCACCTCCCCCATCCCTCACCCTATATCTCCCCCTCTCCTCCTCCACCTCCCCCATCCCGGTGAGTGGGCCAGGTGCCTCCTGTTGCTTCCCCTACTCCTTTTTAATTTTACTCTTCCCTCGTTCCCTTTCAATTTTGTACCTTTCCCTTGCTCCCTTTCTCGCAACCATTGCCAAGTAACCAAACAGTGGATACAGTCATACAACCCTTCTGTCAAAGCCAAACATTAGTCTTCCACACCTGCCCTGAGACATTACATTTTAGACAAGAAAGAAAAAGATTTTCATAACTTTTTTAAACATTCCTCATCTACACTATGAGACGTGTTCATCTACACTACTCCTCTCGTTGTCTCCTAGGGAACAGAACCAGGTGGGGCCCACCTATAACAGAAGTGACTAGTTTCCACATCCTCTTTCTAGTGACCCCTGGGCGTCTACAGAACACTGCTCAGCGGCACACAGACAGGAGTGTCATTGTTACTGGGGTTTTGTTTTGCTGGAGCTGTATGAATGAAGTGTGTGAGTTAGCGATATTCATCCCCACTGAGCACAGACGTCAATTCAACGTCTATCCCACGTTGGTTCAACATAATTTCATTGAAATGGCGTGGAAACAATGTGTATTCAACCAGTGTGTGCCCAGTGGGTCAGTTCTATTCTTTTCCATTGATCCTGTTCTTTCTCTCTCTCTCTCTCTCTCTCCCTCTCTCTCTCTCTCTCCCTCTCTTTCTCTCTCTCTCTCTTTCTCTCCTTTTTTTTACTTCTTATCGCAGTACCAACAACCTTCATTTCCTAATGATCCGTACAGCTCTGAATACTTTAGCCACTTCCATGCCATTTCAGACTCATAATGATCCTTACAGCTCTGAAGACTCTAACCACTTCCTTGCCAGTCAACAACACTCGGTGGAGACTAGAGATCCTGACTGAGACCCTAACAGCCCCCCCCCCCCCCTTTATTGTCCCCCCCACACCCTTACACTGATGGGTGCTAATTATGTCACCAAATCAAGTAAAGGCCAAGTGCTTTTATTTGTCAAAAAAAGAAGCACAAGCTTTCACAAGTCAAATTATAAAATGAAATAAAGGTAGGTGGCCAACTAAGGTGCCATCAACTTCCCGTGGTGTATACAGTGTAGAGGTTGACCGATTAAGATTTTTCAACGCCGATACCGATACCGATACCGATACCGATTATTGGATGACCAAAAAAAGCCGATACCGATAAATCAGACGATTTTTTAAAATGTATTTGTTATAATGACAATTACAACAATACTGAATGAACACTTATTTTAACTTAATATAATACATCAATAAAGTGCTGTTTGAATGAATGCTTACGAGCCTGCTGGTGCCTAACATCGCTCAGTCAGACTGCTCTATCAAATCATAGACTTAATTATAACATAATAACACACAGAAATACGAGCCTTAGGTCATTAATATGGTCGAATTCGGAAACTATCATCTCGAAAACAAAACATTTATTCTTTCATTTTATCTAACGGGTGGCATCCATAAGTCTAAATATTGCTGTTACATTGCACAACCCTTCAATGTTATGTCATAATTACGTAAAACTATGGCAAATTAGTTCACAACGAGCCAGGCGGCCCAAACTGTTGCATATACCCTGACTCTGTTGCAAGAGAAGTGACACATTTTTCCTAGTTTCCCTAGCAATATTAACTAAATATGCAGGTTTAAAAATATATACTTGTGTATTGATTTTAAGAAAGGCATTGATGTTTATGGTTCGGTACACGTTGGAGCAACGACAGTCCTTTTTCGTGAATGCGCACCGCATCGATTATATACAACGCAGGACACGCTACATAAACTAGTAATATCATCAACCATGTGTAGTTATAACTAGTGATTATGATTGATTGATTGATTGTTTTTTATAAGATACGTTTAATGCTAGCTAGCAACTTACCTTGGCTTCTACTGCATTCGCGTAACAGGCAGGCTCCTCGTGGAGTGCAATGTAAGGCAGGTGGTTAGAGCGTTGGACTAGTTAACTGTAAGGTTGCAAGATTGAATCCCGGAGCTGACAAGGTAAAAATCTGTCGTTCTGCCCCTGAACAAGGCAGTTAACCCACTGTTGATAGGCCGTCATTGAAAATAAGAATGTGTTCTTAACTGACTTGCCTGGTTAAATAAAGGTGTAAAAAAAAAAGAAATATGTCCAAAAATACAGGCCCTAATTAATCGGCCATTCCGATTAATCGGTCAACCTCTAATACAGTGTATTCTCCCTACATACTGTACATTATACCCCCTTCACCTAATACAGTGTATTCTCCCTACATACTGTACATTATACCCCCGTCACCTAATACAGTGTATTCTCCCTACATACTGTACATTATACCCCCTTCACCTAATACAGTGTATTCTCCCCACATACTGTACATTATACCCCCTTCACCTAATACAGTGTATTCTCCCCGCATACTGTACATTATACCCCCTTCACCTAATACAGTGTATTCTCCCCACATACTGTACATTATACCCCCGTCACCTAATACAGTGTATTCTCCCCACATACTGTACATTATACCCCCGTCACCTAATACAGTGTATTCTCCCCACATACTGTACATTATACCCCCGTCACCTAATACAGTGTATTCTCCCCACATAGTGTACATTATTACCTCTGTCACCTAATACAGTGTATTCTCCCCACATACTGTACATTATACCCCCGTCACCTAATACAGTGTATTCTCCCCACATACTGTACATTATACCCCCGTCACCTAATACAGTGTATTCTCCCCACATACTGTACAGTATGGAAGTATAAGTTAACATTGAATATGCAGTTAGCTCATTCCGTGTTACTCGACGAACGCCTGTTCAGGTGTAGGTGCTGGAGCAGTGCTCTTCTGTAGCTGCTGCTGTTGTTTTTGAAATAGTTGAGCTACTTGTGTCATCAGTCTTTCGTTCATATCAGCCACTGTGTTGTAGTCCGGCATCTGATTCAGCCTGGCCATGATATGAGTTGTTGGAAATCCATGCTCTCGTTTGGTGATGGATCGTTCCCTCGCATGAAGAAACTACTGGCGGGCCGCATGTCCCACAAACTAATTGTGTCAATGAAGAAACTACTGGCGGCCCGCATGTCCCACAAACTAATTGTGTCAATGAAGAAACTACTGGCGGGCCCGCATGTCCCACAAACTAATTGTGTCAATGAAGAAACTACTGGCGGCCCGCATGTCCCACAAACTAATTGTGTCAATGAAGAAACTACTGGCGGCCCGCATGTCCCACAAACTAATTGTGTCAATGAAGAAACTACTGGCGGGCCGCATGTCCCACAAACTAATTGTGTCAATGAAGAAACTACTGGCGGGCCCGCATGTCCCACAAACTAATTGTGTCAATGAAGAAACTACTGGCGGGCCGCATGTCCCACAAACTAATTGTGTCAATGAAGAAACTACTGGCGGGCCCGCATGTCCCACAAACTAATTGTGTCAATGAAGAAACTACTGGCGGGCCGCATGTCCCACAAACTAATTGTGTCAATGAAGAAACTACTGGCGGGCCCGCATGTCCCACAAACTAATTGTGTCAATGAAGAAACTACTGGCGGGCCGCATGTCCCACAAACTAATTGTGTCAATGAAGAAACTACTGGCGGGCCGCATGTCCCACAAACTAATTGTGTCAATGAAGAAACTACTGGCGGGCCGCATGTCCCACAAACTAATTGTGTCAATGAAGAAACTACTGGCGGGCCCGCATGTCCCACAAACTAATTGTGTCAATGAAGAAACTACTGGCGGGCCCGCATGTCCCACAAACTAATTGTGTCAATGAAGAAACTACTGGCGGGCCGCATGTCCCACAAACTAATTGTGTCAATGAAGAAACTACTGGCGGGCCCGCATGTCCCACAAACTAATTGTGTCAATGAAGAAACTACTGGCGGGCCGCATGTCCCACAAACTAATTGTGTCAATGAAGAAACTACTGGCGGGCCGCATGTCCCACAAACTAATTGTGTCAATGAAGAAACTACTGGCGGGCCGCATGTCCCACAAACTAATTGTGTCAATGAAAAAAAAGAAACAGTCAATAGCCTCTTGTCTCCTTTGCTGTATTTTACTAGGCTTGGTTAGCTAGCCTCCCTACCAAGCTATATTTTCTTCCACCACTGCTGGGTAGCTAACGTTAGCCAACTATGCTTGGGTAGCTAGATAACATTAGCTTGTTTTAGTCAAAACAGCAATGGGCAATTTCTTACTCCTACAACTAAAATCCATGTAACATGATTGTTAACGTTTGTTAAAAATGACTAATCAAATGAAAGCAATTTGAAAACTGCAATGCACAACAATTCATGTTTTTTTTTTTTTTACTGGCAGTCATTTTAAAATATATATTCTTATAGCTAACAACGTAGTGAAAATGGTTAAGGGTAACATTTATAACGGTACTCCGAGTCCGCAATACTTAAATTACTCAGTTAGTTAAATTACTAACTTACAGCCAATATAACGTAGGTCAATAAGTAACGTTACTAGCTAACTGGTTAACCGTCACACCCTCACTTCTGGTTTTGAAACTACACTTACTGTCCCATCAAAACAAACTCTGTACAAGTGCGGCGCTCCCAATGTCTGTACGTTCTGTAATGAAACAGGCAGGGAGCAGGTCTCGAACCCTCGACCTTCTAGCCCGAGGTCCGGCTCGCTATCGACTGTGCCGCAAAAGCATGCTCAAGTGGCAGAGTCGATATCCGCGCTTATAAACCCAGGGTCGTTACAGTACTATATTTGTTTGCTCCAGCAGAGATGGAAGATGAAGCGAGACAACTCACTGGCAAATTTTTTCTGGTTCATATACAAGTAGACTGGACGCAGCTGCTATTGAATTGGTGTCTATGTGAGAGGCACTCCTTAAGTAGTACTTTTTTCAATGGTAAACTGCCTGAGTAAAACATCTTCATTTATCCACCATCTTTGGCTCTAGGTGCACAGATCCCCAAGACTTTGTGTATCGGTAGTTCTATAGAATATCTCTGCCTCATATATTATTTCTTGACGATTAGCTATAAGAACATTATTATTATTTTGTAGGTAAACAGAAGGCAGCTACTCAGTTCTGTTAATGAGAAAGGTTAACTGCCCAAGGGGTTAAGAGCATGGCCTGGCAAACTGACTTTGATAATATGAGAAATGTGTTAGCAGGCGGTCATGAGAGATGACATACATGTAGGCCGTTATGATACCAAGTACTTACATGCCATTGATCAAAGTGACAATACGGATCTGACCCGTGTTGAATTTGCAGTGAGTTCATACATTATATGCCTGCCACCTACCTAAACAGCTCTTTGTCGTAGCCATTGAAGATAGGAATGATCTGTATCGTGTCTTCACATGAATGTATCCAAAGCGGATCTCACCATCGTACAGATGACGGAACAATGTGATAAGGTAGACATGCTAGGAGAGGTTGGAAGCACCGATGAAAGTAAAAGTTTTCACTCATCATGTGTACCTGCAATGTGGTTTTGACAGACGGAACGTTCTACCACGCATTCAAACAGATGCAGTGTTAACACCAGGCATAGTGACACAGTTGTTCTCTTCTGGTGTGCTTGTTGGTCCAGCACATGAAAACATATGCATTTCTTATGTAAAAACTCATGTAAATTGTTTCCTGAAATATCCGAATCAATATAATTTCAAGCCCCCTGTTGAGGTTTGGGGCAAGGCATTGTAATCTGTATCAGAAGCACAGTTTATTCCAGTTCAGAAAATTACAAAGCACTGTGCATATTGACGGTATAAATTGCAGTTTGCCAGGACTACAGAAACAGTAACTGTGGTAGTACCAGTTTCAAGCAGGTCTGTTTTTTAGGCATTAGGGTACTTGGAGACGAAACTATGAGAAATCAAGGGGCATTGAGAATTTGAGATCAAAGCTATTGTTTATTTTTAAATTGTAGCATTTATAAACGTTTAATGATTTTATCATTGTTTGTCTTTATTTCATAAAGTGTATCATACATTTGATATGTTTTATTATCCTTTTTTGATATGGAACTTTGCATTCTACTGTGAAACTGTGTGAGGAGTTAAAATCCCATTTGTCAAGCAGACTTTGTAGCTTGGCCTTTAATCAATGAGGCCTTTGTGTTATATGTTCTTTGATAACACTTGATCTCTTTTATCGCCATGCTGGTTTTTTCATTTTATTGTTTCAAGAGTGTTTCTATTTGAAATGCACTTCTAATAAAGTCTAAATTGAAGTTTGATTTGATATCAGACCTTTAATTGATGATTGTATAGATGGAATAGATGATTGTATAGATGGAATAGATGATTGTATAGATGGAATAGATGATTATATAGATGGAATAGATGATTGTATAGATGGAATAGATGATTGTATAGATGGAATAGATGATTGTATAGATGGAATAGATGATTGTATAGATGGAATAGATGATTGTATAGATGGAATAGATGATTGTATAGATGGAATAGATGATTATATAGATGGAATAGATGATTGTATAGATGGAATAGATGATTGTATAGATGGAATAGATGATTGTATAGATGGAATAGATGATTGTATAGATGGAATAGATGATTGTATAGATGGAATAGATGATTGTATAGATGGAATAGATGATTGTATAGATGGAATAGATGATTGTATAGATGGAATAGATGATTGTATAGATGGAATAGATGATTGTATAGATGGAATAGATGATTATATAGATGGAATAGATGATTATATAGATGGAATAGATGATTGTATAGATGGAATAGATGATTGTATAGATGGAATAGATGATTGTATAATGGAATAGATGATTGTATAGATGGAATAGATGATTGTATAGATGGAATAGATGATTATATAGATGGAATAGATGATTGTATAGATGGAATAGATGATTGTATAGATGGAATAGATGATTGTATAGATGGAATAGATGATTGTATAGATGGAATAGATGATTGTATAGATGGAATAGATGATTATATAGATGGAATAGATGATTGTATAGATGGAATAGATGATTGTATAGATGGAATAGATGATTGTATAGATGGAATAGATGATTGTATAGATGGAATAGATGATTGTATAGATGGAATAGATGATTATATAGATGGAATAGATGATTGTATAGATGGAATAGATGATTGTATAGATGGAATAGATGATTGTATAGATGGAATAGATGATTGTATAGATGGAATAGATGATTGTATAGATGGAATAGATGATTATATAGATGGAATAGATGATTGTATAGATGGAATAGATGATTGTATAGATGGAATAGATGATTATATAGATGGAATAGATGATTATATAGATGGAATAGATGATTGTATAGATGGAATAGATCATTGTATAGATGGAATAGATGATTGTATAGATGGAATAGATGATTATATAGATGGAATAGATGATTATATAGATGGAATAGATGATTGTATAGATGGAATAGATGATTATATAGATGGAATAGATGATTGTATAGATGGAATAGATGATTATATAGATGGAATAGATGATTGTATAGATGGAATAGATGATTGTATAGATGGAATAGATGATTATATAGATGGAATAGATGATTGTATAGATGGAATAGATGATTGTATAGATGGAATAGATGATTGTATAGATGGAATAGATGATTGTATAGATGGAATAGATGATTGTATAGATGGAATAGATGATTATATAGATGGAATAGATGATTATATAGATGGAATAGATGATTGTATAGATGGAATAGATGATTATATAGATGGAATAGATGATTGTATAGATGGAATAGATGATTATATAGATGGAATAGATGATTGTATGATTGTTTATCGTCTATCATTCTTAAGAGGTGTTTAAAATGTATGAACTAGGTTATAGGCCTACTAAATAAATGTTTGGACTAGATTGCCTGCTGAGCTGAACTGAAGCATGATATGAGGACAATAGACAAAGTGTTGGGGGCTATTAGCATGTGTAAAGATCCATGACTTTACAGAGATGACTAATCAAGACTGGTCAAGACTAATCAAGACTGGTCAAGACTAATCAAGACTGGTCAAGACTAATCAAGACTGGTCAAGACTAATCAAGACTGGTCAAGCTCTGTTTTTATTCGGACTTCTCAATACTGAGCTTCTACTTCTATTATCATTAAAGATATTCTGACTTACATGTACACACATTTTGAAACGGGCCATTTTACACATTTATGTTGCCCTGTTTTTTTTATGTCTCTCTCACCCCTTCTTCGCTTCCTCTCTCTCTCCTCTCCTCCTCTGCCGCTGTGCGTGGTGGTGGTGATGGCGGTGTGTCATCGGTGGGGGTGTGGGCTGGCTGGCTGGCTGGCTGGTTGGTGTGTTGGACAGACACCTGGTCCTGCTGCCACTGCTTCACAATGTGGGAATGTGTGACTTTTTTAAAATTAGGTTTCCGAGGTGGGCGTTGTCCTTAGCGACGGGCAGCGATCGTGATCACAGGAGCTGCACACTAGGCCTTTTGTCTTAGTGAACGGTACTTCAGACGCAACTCTCTCGTTTTATCTCGTTCTCTTTCTCCCTCTCTCACTCTCTCTCATTCTCTCTCTCTCTCCCTCTCTCCCTCTCCCTCTATCCATCTCTCACTCTCTCTCGTTCTCACTCTCTCTCTCGTTCTCTCTCTCTCCCTCTCTCACTCTCTCTCTCGTTCTCTCTCTCACTCTCCCTCTCTCACTCTCTCTCTCTCGTTCTCTCTCTCTCTCTCTCTCCCTCTCTCACTCTCTCTCTCTCGTTCCCTCTCTCTCGTTCCCTCTCTCTCGTTCCCTCTCTCTCGTTCCCTCTCTCTCGTTCTCTCTCTCTCCCTCTTTCTCGTTCTCTCCCTCTGTCCTGAACCGAAGTGTTCTTTCCATCGCTCCATACGGAAAGAACAACAAGACCAGATCCAAACGCCATTAGCCACGGCCCCCGTTCACTTTAGTCAGAGGTGACAATCAGACGTCAAACCGCGTTCTGGAAACACACATTGAGAGGAAAGACAGAGAGAGAGAGGAGAGGAAAAGGAGGGGTGACAGGAGAGGAGAGTAGAGACAGGTGAGGCAGTTGTCTGGTAGACACTCTAAGTTCATCAATCATGTTTGACATGCTGGCGCAAGGCCACGCTACCCTCTGTGCCCTTTGAAACAAAACCACAAATATATTTTAATATTATTCAACTTAAAAATGTATTCAAAAAAGAGCAAAACTTTCTAAGTGAGAGGCCTCTATGACTTTATTGCACTCTTCTCTTTTTTTAGGTTACAATAGCAAACAGTGAAGATATAAACTTAGTGTTTAGTTGAATAGATTTAGATTCATTTGATGATGAAATTATTTTAAAAGTATTAGGACACATTTACCATTGTGCATTGTGTTAATTGTTGTAATGTAATGTAACACATGATACACCGTCATTAAATGCCCGAATTTGAGTACGTATTCTATTCTCCAAGCCATAGAGTTCCATAGAGAAACTCGTCTGGAGTGTAGCAGTCAACTCATCAGAGCCTTCAGAAGCAGAAACCAATTGAAGCTGCCAATCGATCACTGTGGTAACACTGGTGTAAAGTCTCTCAGAGCAACTAACCTCTTGCTCTTTCACTCTCTCTTTCGCTCTTGCTCTGTCTTTCACATATACTCCCTCTCCTCTTCTCGCTCCTTCTTTCCATCTCTCCATTCTCTCTCCCCCTCTTTCTCTTTCTTTCTCCCTCTTTCTGTCTCTCCGTTGACTCCAGAGTGTGTGAGACCATATTTAGCTTCTCCTCTCTTCTGGATCATTCTCCTTTTTTTATCTTTTTTCTACCTCTTGAAGGACAGAGGTGCAGAAACTCGTGGCAACTCAGATCAGTGTTGTGTCTACTGTTTGATATGGTTAATGAACCAGGACTCTGTCACAACCGGTGATCTTCATTATATACTATCTTTGGACTCTGTCACAACCGGTGATCTTCATTATATACTATCTTTGGACTCTGTCACAACCGGTGATCTTCATTATATACTATCTTTGGACTCTGTCACAACCGGTGATCTTCATTATATACTATCTTTGGACTCTGTCACTATCAGGACTCTAAGACCCAGATGTAGACACAGGAGGCAGATAGTATGAGTCTCGGAGTTTATTATAGTTCGAGAGGCAGGCAAAAGGTAAGTCAAGGCAGGCAAAGAGTTCTAATCCAAATCAGAGTCAGGTAGGTACAGGATGGCGGCAGGATCAGGGTCAGGACAAGCAGAAAGGTCAGAACTGGGAAGACTAAGAAAAATAAAAACTAGAGCGCAGGAAACACGGGAACACGCTAGTAGGACTTGACGGGACAAAACGAACTGGGAACAGACAAACAGAAAACGAGGGTATAAATACACATTAGATAATGGGGACAGATGGGAGATACCTGGTGGGGGGTGGAGACAAGAACAAGACAGATGAAACAGATCAAGGTGTGACAGTCACAACCAGTGATCTTCATTATACACTATCTTTGGACTCTGTCACAACCAGTGATCTTCATTATACACTATCTTTGGACTCTGTCACAGACACTTAAAAGATCTTAATAAACAATATCTTTGTTTCTTTAATGATCCACTACCCTCATTTATCTGAAATAGACAACAGTCATCTGCTGTTATTTTTGACCATTTATGAAGTTTTGTATCAAGTTGTTGTTTTATATAAGGTTCTTTATAAGTAAGCTTTTTTTGTACGTTTGTCTGTGCGGTAAAAATATGCTTTTTTTGCTTGTGTGTGTGCGCGTGTTTGTAAATTGGATTAGTTGAGAGGGCAGGGTGGGAGGGTAGTCAGTATTCGTATTTGCGGAGGGGGAAGGAGGGTGTGTCTGTTGAACTCGTGAGTACACATATAGTCATAGGTTTTCCTCCCTCTCGTTGCGTGAGCTTATTGTAAGCCCCAGCCTAGTGTGGATTTGAAAAAGATGCCTCTGTTTGCTGTGGGACCGAGCAACAGTCACGCCAACCAACCTCCCACACACAAACTGATTTACGTTTCCCTGCATAGAAGTCCCCGGCCACTAGGAGCGCCGCCTCTGGATGAGCGTTTTCCTGTTTGCTTATGGTGGAATACAGCTCATTGAGTGCGGTTTTAGTGCCAACCTTGGTCTGTGGTGGTATGTAGACAGCTACGAAAAATTCAGATGAAAACTCTCTAGGTAGGTAGTGTGTTCTGCAGCTTATCATGAGACTTCCTTAGATATCGTTTACCAGCCATTTACAAATATGCATAGGCCCCCGTCACATGTCTTACCAGAGGCTGCTGTTCTGTCCTACCGATAGAGTGTATAACCTGCCAGCTGTATGTTCTTAATGTCGTCATATAGCCACGACTAGCTGAAACATAAGATAATACAATTTGTTATGTCCCATTGGTAGAATATATGCTTTCAGTTCGTCCCATTTATTTTCCAGCGATTGAACGTTAGCTACCAGAACGGAAGGCAAGGGTAGATTAGCCACTCATCGCCTGATCCTCACAAGGCATCCTGATCTCTTTCCGCAAAACCTACGTTTCCTTTTCCAGCGAATCACGGGGATCTGGGCCTGGTTGGGTGTCCGTAGTATATCCCTCGCGTCCGACTCATTGAAGAAGAACGGTGGTGTAGAGTACAGTGGTGTAGTGTACGGTGGTGTAGTGTACGGTGGTGTAGTGTAGAATACTGTGGTGTACTGTACGGTGGTGTAGTGTACGGTGGTGTACTGTACGGTGGTGTAGTGTAGTGTAATGTGGTGTACTGTACGGTGGTGTAGTGTAGTGTACAGTGGTGTAGTGTACAGTGGTGTAGTGTACGGTGGTGTACTGTACGGTGGTGTAGTGTAGTGTACAGTGGTGTAGTGTACAGTGGTGTAGTGTACGGTGGTGTACTGTACGGTGGTGTAGTGTAGTGTACAGTGGTGTAGTGTACAGTGGTGTAGTGTACAGTGGTGTACTGTACGGTGGTGTAGTGTACAGTGGTGTAGTGTAGTGTACTACGGTGTACTGTATGGTGGTGTAGTGTACAGTGGTGTACTGTACGGTGTTGTAGTGTACAGTGGTGTACTGTACGGTGGTGTAGTGTACAGTGGTGTACTGTACGGTGGTGTAGTGTACAGTGGTGTAGTGTACGGTGGTGTACTGTACGGTGTTGTAGTGTACAGTGGTGTACTGTACATGGTGTAGTGTACAGTGGTGTACTGTACGGTGGTGTAGTGTACAGTGGTGTAGTGTACAGTGGTGTACTGTACGGTGGTGTAGTGTACAGTAGTGTACTGTACGGTGGTGTAGTGTACAGTGGTGTAGTGTACGGTGGTGTAGTGTAGTGTACTACGGTGTACTGTATGGTGGTGTAGTGTAGTGTACAGTGGTGTACTGTACGGTGTTGTAGTGTACAGTGGTGTACTGTACGGTGTTGTAGTGTACAGTGGTGTACTGTACGGTGTTGTAGTGTACAGTGGTGTACTGTACGGTGGTGTAGTGTACAGTGGTGTACTGTATGGTGGTGTAGTGTAGTGTACTACGGTGTACTGTATGGTGGTGTAGTGTAGTGTACGGTGGTGTACTGTGCGGTGGTGTAGTGTAGAGTACGGTGGTGTACTGTACGGTGGTGTAGTGTACGGTGGTGTACTGTACGGTGGTGTAGTGTAGAGTACGGTGGTGTAGGTTACGATGGTGTAGGTTATGGTAGTGTACTGTACGGTGGTGTAGGTTACGGTGGTGTAGGTTACGGTGGTGTAGGTTACAGTGGTGTAGGTTACAGTGGTGTAGGTTACAGTGGTGTAGGTTATGGTAGTGTACTGTACGGTGGTGTAGGTTACGGTGGTGTAGGTTATGGTAGTGTACTGTACGGTGGTGTAGGTTACGGTGGTGTAGGTTACGGTGGTGTAGGTTACAGTGGTGTAGGTTACAGTGGTGTAGGTTACGGTGGTGTAGGTTACAGTGGTGTAGGTTACGGTGGTGTAGGTTACGGTGGTGTAGGTTACAGTGGTGTAGGTTATGGTGGTGTAGGTTACAGTGGTGTAGGTTACGGTGGTGTAGGTTATGGTAGTGTACTGTACGGTGGTGTAGGTTACGGTGGTGTACTGTATGGTGGTGTAGGTTACGGTTTTGTTTGTTATGGTAGTGTACTGTACGGTGGTGTAGGTTACGGTGGTGTAGGTTATGCTAGTGTACTGTACGGTGGTGTAGGTTACGGTGGTGTACTGTATGGTGGTGTAGGTTACGGTGGTGTAGGTTACAGTGGTGTAGGTTACGGTGGTGTAGGTTACGGTGGCGTAGGTTATGGTGGTGTACTGTACGGTGGTGTAGGTTATGGTGGTGTTTGTTATGGTAGTGTACTGTACGGTGGTGTAGGTTACGGTGGTGTAGGTTACGGTGGTGTACTGTATGGTGGTGTAGGTTACGGTGGTGTAGGTTACAGTGGTGTAGGTTACGGTGGTGTACTGTACGGTGGTGTAGGTTATGGTAGTGTACTGTTCGGTGGTGTAGGTTACAGTGGTGTAGGTTACGGTGGTGTAGGGTTATGGTGGTGTACTGTACGGTGGTGTAGGTTACGGTGGTGTACTGTACGGTGGTGTAGTGTAGTGTACGGTGCTGTAGGTTACGGTGGTGTATGTTACGTTGGTGTACTGTACGGTGGTGTACTGTGCTGCCATTTAGCGTCTCGTACCCCCGTGTGTTGAGCAGTTAGCTGTTTTGTTGTGACACCTCTCACGGTGAGAGTTACAGGAAGGTGTTAAATCTCTATCACAGACACATACTCGGAGATACGGACACACATACACACAAAAACACACACGGCGAGAGCTCAAGGAAGGTGTTACATTTTAGTGGTGGTCGTTCCTTAGTCCCCAGGTAGTCATCAGTATCACCACGGTGCCATTTGATGCTGTTCAAACCGTGACTGGCTCTTCTCTGTTCTGAGAAACACAGGAGGACGATGAGGAAAGGGGAAGGAGAGGTAGAGGAGGAGACGTAGGAGCGAAAGGAGGACGATGAGGAAAGGGGAAGGAGAGGTAGAGGAGGAGACGTAGGAGGGAAAGGAGGACAATGAGGAAAGGGGAAGGAGAGGTAGAGGAGGAGACGTAGGAGGGAAAGGAGGATGACTAGATATTGTGACGAGAAAAGGGAAGGACGGGAGTTTCCTTCATGGTTTCAACCAAGGCCCGTTGCCTCATTTCCTGTCAGCCAACGGGTCCCCATAGTGTGGGACCAGTGAAATAAATGCTGTATGTGGTGGAGTTCAGTTCCTTATAGTTGGCCAGACACTTATTTTTTACCAGAAAGCCCAAGGAGAATCAGGTTCAGACAGGATTTGAAATGGGAGATTTCGGCCCGTTTTTTTCCATTTTCACCTAACATGACATACCCAAATCGAACTGCCTGTAGCTCAGACCCTGAAGCAAGGATATGCATTTTCTTGGTACCATTTGAAAGAAAACACTTTGAAGTTTGTGGAAATGTGAAATTAATATAGGAGAATATAACACATTAGATCTGGTAAAAGATAATACAAAGAAAAAACATTAAAAAATATATATAATTTGTACCATCATCTTTGAAGTGCAATAGAAAGGCCATAATGTATTATTCCAGCCCAGGTGCAATTTAGATAATTGGCCACTAGATGGCAGCAGTGTATGTGCAAAGTTTTAGTCTGATCCAATGAACCATTGCAATTCTGTTCAAAATTTGTATCAAGACTGCCCAAATGTGCCTAATTTGTTTATTAATAACTTTTCATGTTCAAAACTGTGCACTCTCCTCAAACAATAGCATGGTATTCTTTCACAGTAATAGCTACTGTAAATTTGACAGTGCAGTTAGATGAACAAGAATTTAAGCTTTCTGCCAATATCTGATGTGTCTATGTCCTGGGAAATGTTCTTGTTACTTACAACCTCATGCTAATCGCATTAACCTATGTTAGCTCAACCATCCAGCAGGGGACTCACCAATCCTGAAGACATTTTAAGAACTGCATGTACAGTATTTTGGTATTTTTTGTATTTCTAGAAAGTGGATCTTTATATGTACATTTGGTATCTTATTCAACTGTACTGAAATGCAGGTTAATATGCCACAACTACAGAGTCGATCATATACTTTTGAGTCAATTTTTACATGACCATAGCACTCTAAACCCAGATAGAATTGATGAAGTAATTCCTGAGACAAATCTTTTGACGTCTGAGTGACAAGTCATCACACAAGCTCCTCAAGTGCCCTGTTTGTTCAAGCGGCCAATCCAGGCTTATTCTACCTAACACCAACTCTTCTCAAACAACTGACTCTCTGTTTAGTTATCTATTCCCTGCCCCTCACCTCCTCACCCTTCACTCCCCTGCCTGCCTCTTTGCCTTCCTCTGTCCATCCCTCCTTCCCTGCCCCTCACCTCCTCACCCTTCACTCCCCTGCCTGCCTCTTTGCCTTCCTCTGTCCATCCCTCCTTCCCTGTTCGTAAACCTCACTCACTCCCTCCATCCCTTGATCCATTCTCCCTCCCCTCCCTCCTCTCCCTCACCTCATTCCTCCATCTGATTCTCCGACAGAGGTAATGACATGTTTCATTATTTGCATTTCACAGCTTTTAATAGTCTGAGAATTTAGGCTAAGCCCCGGGTCATCAGTGAGGGAGATACCAGGGGAACCAAGCCTTGCCGAGGGGCCTGGGAGAGACTAAATAGACCAGAAACACTGCAGAGAGAGGGAGAATGAGAGCGGGATGAGAGAAAGAGAGGGAGGTAGAGGGAGAGAGACCCTTATTGAATAAAGGGCACTGACACAAATTTGACATTTACGTCATTTAGCAGACTCTCTTATCCAAAGTGCCAAACAGGAGCAGTTAGGGTTAAGTGCATTGCTCAATGGCACATCAACAGACTTTTCACCTAGTCAGTTTGGGGATTCAAACCAGCAGCCTTTGGTTACTGGCCCAACGCTTTTAACCGCTAGGCTACCTGCCACCCCCACAGAGAATGTATAGGGGGTTAGATTCATAGAGATATCCAGTAGGAACCATGCTATATACCAGTGTGTCACACACTGTGATCAAACAAACCATGCAGTCATTAACAGGAGGGAATATTTCATTCATAGGTTTCATGTTTCAAGTGTTAATGTCACATGCACAAGTACAGTGAAAAACCTTTCTTGCAAGTGCAAATTCATATTCCAGTACAGATATATATGAAGTATTAACACCATATTCCAGTACAGATATATATGTAGTATTAACACCATATTCCAGTACAGATATATATGTAGTATTAACACCATATTCCAGTACAGATATATATGAAGTATTAACACCATATTCCAGTACAGATATATATGTAGTATTAACACCATATTCCAGTACAGATATATATGTAGTATTAATACCATATTCCAGTACAGATATATATGTAGTATTAACACCATATTCCAGTACAGATATATATGTAGTATTAACACCATATTCCAGTACGGATATATATGTAGTATTAATACCATATTCCAGTACAGATATATATGTAGTATTAATACCATATTCCAGTACAGATATATATGTAGTATTAACACCATATTCCAGTACAGATATATATGTAGTATTAACACCATATTCCAGTACAGATATATATGTAGTATTAATACCATATTCCAGTACAGATATATATGTAGTATTAACACCATATTCCAGTACATATATATATGTAGTATTAACACCATATTCCACTACGGATATATATGTAGTATTAACACCATATTCCAGTACAGATATATATGTAGTATTAATACCATATTCCAGTACAGATATATATGTAGTATTAACACCATATTCCAGTACAGATATATATGTAGTATTAACACCATATTCCAGTACGGATATATATGCAGTATTAATACCATATTCCAGTACAGATATATATGTAGTATTAATACCATATTCCAATACAGATATATATGTAGTATTAACACCATATTCCAGTACAGATATATATGTAGTATTAACACCATATTCCAGTACGGATATATATGTAGTATTAATACCATATTCCAGTACAGATATATATGTAGTATTAACACCATATTCCAGTACAGATATATATGTAGTATTAACACCATATTCCAGTACGGATATATATGTAGTATTAATACCATATTCCAGTACAGATATATATGTAGTATTAACACCATATTCCAGTACAGATATATATGTAGTATTAACACCATATTCCAGTACGGATATATATGTAGTATTAACACCATATTCCAGTACAGATATATATGTAGTATTAACACCATAGCAGTGTCAGCCTTGGTGAACTCTGACAGACAAAATATGGTTCTGAAAGAGGTTTTGTCCCCTGGACATTGGTAAGACAGAGTCTGTATGAGTCTGTATTGGTACATTATTCATTATGTCTGTAAACATACAGTAGTTTTATCCATCAGCTATGACTAAGCTCACTTAGCCTTTAGATAACAACGTACGGACGCTGTTAACGAAACAAAGTTGGCACTGTAGCGCCCTGAGCCAACGTCTGCCCCTGAGCATGTCTCTGGTCAGATCATAGAGCTTAGCTACTACCAAAGTGAGTTCACCCTGGGTATTCTGACTAGCTGTCACACTGAGTATTTGGACTAGCTATAATGATATCCCTGTGGTGTCCAGGGTGCAGGCAGGGTACTGGGCAAGGTAAGTAGTTGAGGTGAGGTAAGGTAAGCTCTACCTGGCACACATCCGTCGCCTTGTGATACAATGTTCACATGCAGTACACACTATGTTCTCTATAGCAGTGTTTCCCAACTCCAGTCCTCCAGTATCTCCAACAGCACACATTGTTATTGTAGCCCCGGGCAAGCACACCTGATTCAACTTGTCAACTAATCATCAAGCTCTCAATGACTCTCTGGGGTCACTAAAGATCCCATATCACTTATCATAAGAGTAGGAGGGTTAACCCTGGTGTCCTGGCTAAATTCCCAATCTGACCCTCATTCAGTACCACCATGGATCTATACCTCAACAACTACACATTCAGTACCACCATGGATCTATACCTCAACAACTACACATTCAGTACCACCATGTATCTATACCTCAACAACTACACATTCAGTACCACCATGGATCTATACCTCAACAACTACACATTCAGTACCAGCATGGCTCTATACCTCAACAACTACACATTCAGTACCACCATGGCTCTATACCTCAACAACTACACATTCAGTACCACCATGGCTCTATACCTCAACAACTACACATTCAGTACCACCATGGATCTATACCTCAACAACTACACATTCAGTACCACCATGGCTCTATACCTCAACAACTACACATTCAGTACCACCATGGCTCTATACCTCAACAACTACACATTCAGTACCACCATGGCTCTATACCTCAACAACTACACATTCAGTACCACCATGGCTCTATACCTCAACAACTACACATTCAGTACCACCATGGCTCTATACCTCAACAACTACACATTCAGTACCACCATGGATCTATACCTCAACAACTACACATTCAGTACCACCATGGATCTATACCTCAACAACTACACATTCAGTACCACCATGGCTCTATACCTCAACAACTACACATTCAGTACCACCATGGCTCTATACCTCAACAACTACACATTCAGTACCACTATGGATCTATACCTCAACAACTACACATTCAGTACCACCATGGATCTATACCTCAACAACTACACATTCAGTACCACCATGGATCTATACCTCAACAACTACACATTCAGTACCACCATGGCTCTATACCTCAACAACTACACATTCAGTACCACCATGGCTCTATACCTCAACAACTACACATTCAGTACCACCATGGCTCTATACCTCAACAACTACACATTCAGTACCACCATGGCTCTATACCTCAACAACTACACATTCAGTACCACCATGGATCTATACCTCAACAACTACACATTCAGTACCACCATGGATCTATACCTCAACAACTACACATTCAGTACCACAATGGCTCTATACCTCAACAACTACACATTCAGTACCACCATGGCTCTATACCTCAACAACTACACATTCAGTACCTCCAAGGCTCTATACCTCAACAACTACACATTCAGTACCACCATGGCTCTATACCTCAACAACTACACATTCAGTACCACCATGGCTCTATACCTCAACAACTACACATTCAGTACCACCATGGATCTATACCTCAACAACTACACATTCAGTACCACCATGGCTCTATACCTCAACAACTACACATTCAGTACCACCATGGATCTATACCTCAACAACTACACATTCAGTACCACCATGGATCTATACCTCAACAACTACACATTCAGTACCACCATGGATCTATACCTCAACAACTACACATTCAGTACCACCATGGCTCTATACCTCAACAACTACACATTCAGTACCACCATGGATCTATACCTCAACAACTACACATTCAGTACCACCATGGATCTATACCTCAATAACTACACATTCAGTACCACCATGGATCTATACCTCAATAACTACACATTCAGTACCACCATGGATCTATACCTCAACAACTACACATTCAGTACCACCATGGATCTATATCTCAACAACTACACATACAGGTACAGGTACATATGATGCATGTCATGCGTGCACACTCTTGCACAGACAAATGCACATACACACAGACACACATGGACGCCTCTACACAAACACACACACCTTCACCTATCCTCCTCACACCTTTCTTCCCTCTCCTTCGGCTTATCCCAGCTGATCCAAGTGGTGAACACTTTCACCTTGGAGTTGGGGAGTGGCCCGGGCTTTAGAAGAGAGATGGAGAGGGATTGGAGGAGAGGTGGAGAGGAGACTTTAAGACGCCTTGGATAAGCCTGCTGGATCCGCTTTCGTCCACTTTCGTCACTCCATGGTAAGACTGTCCTCTCTGGTCCTGGGCTACCAGGACCAGAGCCAGAACTTTGGATCAAACATATGGACGGGGTAAGAGGTAAGGACGGGGACAGGGACTGGTACAGGGGACAGACGGACAGACGGACAGACGGACGGACGGACGGACGGACGGACGGAATGTAATGAATGTAACTCTGTTATAAGTCAGTTATGTGACCATCATTTACACAACCCAAATGTAAAACATAAAACTTAATACAACAAGCTCATCTGGCACTTCAATAAGAACACACAGGACATAAATTTGGATTAGGCCTTCTTGCAGGAAATTATCTTCAATCATACAACACACCAATAAAATGCCAGGGAACTGGCACTGGAAAATGTCTTCACCGTTCGAGACAATACATTTGTGGACATTCATCAATCAACTTTTTCCCTTGATGGTTTTAGCATTTTTATTTTTATACAGACAGACAGACAGACAGACAGACAGACAGACAGACAGACAGACAGACAGACAGAGAGAGAGTGGGAGTGAGTACATACAGCCATGTACAAGTTGCCTGACGGACAGTCCTGATGCACAACACAAGAGATAACACTGCATCTATTCATTGATTATGGTTTTCTTTTGTTGTTTCTGTCGCCAAACCTTCTCTGCTTTGCTTCCCGTGTGTGTGCATGTGTGCATGTTTCTACTGTGTGTGTGTGTGTGTGTGTGGGGGGGGGGGCGCATTATTTTAGCCTGTGCCTGTTTAGTTGACGGGCTGCCACCCCATCGCGGAGCCAGAGCAGCTCTGTAGGATTGGGGATTAACGCCAGGATAATGGTCTTTCTGTAGGATTGGGGATTAACCCCAGGATAATGGCCTTTCTGTAGGATTGGGGATTAACCCCAGGATAATGGTCTTTCTGTAGGATTGGGGATTAACCCCAGGATAATGGTCTTTCTGTAGGATTGGGGATTAACCCCAGGATAATGGTCTTTCTGTAGGATTGGGGATTAACTCCAGGATAATGGTCTTTCTGTAGGATTGGGGATTAACCCCGGGATAATGGTCTTTCTGTAGGATTGGGGATTAACCCCAGGATAATGGTCTTTCTGTAGGATTGGGGATTAACCCCAGGATAATGGTCTTGATGCTCAGTTGACTGGAAGGAAAGCTGTTTAAAACATATTTTCTGCCTCTGAGTCAAACTGGCAGAGGCACGTTTTAGAGGCTCTCTCTGTTTCCCCCCCTCGCTCTCTTTTTCCCTCTCTCTCTTTCTACCTCTCGCTCTGTCTCCCTCTTTCTCTGTCTCTCTCACTCTTTCTACCTCTCTCTGTCTCCCTCTTTCTCTGTCTCTCTCACTCTTTCTATCTCTCTCTGTCTCCCTCTTTCTCTGTCTCCCTCTCTCTCTTTCTACCTCTTTCTCGCTCTGTCCCTTCATGTCTCTTCATTTCTCTGTCTCCCTCTCTCTCTTTTCCTACCTCTCTCTGTCTCCCCCTTTCTCTGTCTCCCTCTCTCTCTTTCTACCTCTCTCTGTCTCCCTCTTTCTCTGTCTCCCTCTCTCTCTTTCTACCTCTTTCTCGCTCTGTCCCTTCATGTCTCTTCATTTCTCTTTCTCTACGTCTCTCGCTGTCTCTATCTCTAACTCCTCCCTCTCTCTCTCGCCCTCTTTCTTTCTCTCCATCTCTCTGCCTTTCCTCTCTTCTCATATCTACTTCCTCTCAGGTCAAGATGTTGTCCTTGCTTAGAGCGACAACAAAAAAAAGAGAAGAGAAAGGAAGGAGCTCCATTCCCTCTCTCCATCACCCGTCTCTCTGTCTCTTGTCCTTAGTTGTCAGGTTTGGACCTAAAGTACCTGGGGTGTGACGGGATCAGGGTAGTTGGGATGTGTGTACAGTAATGTATGTGTGTGTTGTGATTGGTAGTTGGTGTGGGTGTGTGTGCAGGGAAGCGGTAATGTGTGTGTGGCTTGAGGATGGTAGTCACTTCTGGTTTGGGCTCTGTAAGGGTGACAGAGACTTAAAGCTCTGCTGGTATGCTTTACTGAGAGCCCCTGAGTGCTTTGTCTCTCTCTCCCCTCTCTCTGTTTAACTCTCTATTTCTCTCCCTCTCTTTTACACACACACAAAAAACACACACACACACACACACACACACAACACACATACTGTCACTACATGGTGTAGGGGACACAAAATGATTAAAAGACCCCCGTCACACATACACAACCACACACACAAAACCCATTAGTCTGTCTCTCCTGAACATTTCTCTCTTTTTTCTCTGAAGACAAGAAAGGAGTCCACTTTAGTTTTCTATTCGATGTCCCTGTGAAAGAAGCAGTTAGGCGCTTCAGTGTTGAAGAATGCCAGGTTCTGCGGCCTTGTCTGTCTATCACTACTTTAAATGAGTCACACTCATTTGTTTTGTTTTGCTGGAGCTGTATGAATGAAGTGTGTGAGTTAGCGATATTCATCCCCCCTGAGCACAGACGTCAATTCAACGTCTATCCCACGTTGGTTCAACATAATTTCATTGAAATGGCGTGGAAACAATGTGTATTCAACCAGTGTGTGCCCAGTGGGTCAGTTCTATTCTTTTCCATTGATCCTGTTCTTTCTCTCTCTCTCTCTCTCTCTCCCTCTCTCTCTCTCTCTCTCTCTCTCTCTCTCTCTCTCTCTCTCTCTCTCTCTCTCTCTCTCTCTCTCTCTCTCTCTCTCTCTCTCTCACACTCTCTCTGTCTCTCTCTCTCTCCCTCCCTCTCTCTCTGTCTCTCTTTCTTTCTCTCTCTGTCTCTCCGTCTCTCTCCCTCCCTCTCTCTCTCTCTCTCTCTCTCTCTCTCTCTCTCTCTCTCCCACTTTCTCTCTCTCCCGCTCTCCCCCTCTCTCTGTCTCTCTGTTTCTCTCGCTCTCGTCCCTCGCCCCTCTCTCTCTACATATAGTAGATTATTTTTAATGTTATTCATCTTGTGTTATTTCAGATTGATTGAGAAACATTTTCTTTAGTTCTCTAAGACGACCCGGTTCAGCTCTGTTGAATTCTCAGGAGAAGTCAAGGACTATGTACACTGAAGTGTATTGCACCCTGATAAGGCTGTAATGCTATATAAAACAAAGCAGCACTTTCCTACCCAACTTTCACAGCACATACATCCAATTCATTCTTGGTGTATTCCAAGAGAGGCTGAATACCTTTCTCTTCTGCTCATTCCCCTTGGTTGGATGATTGTTTTTAGCGCAGTAGTCCTTTGCATTGGACTGTACTATTCTCAATATTATCCTTATGGTTCATGTTAATTACCACTACTTAAAAGCAGCCAATTAGGCAAATGATCCACAGAGTTCAGAGGTCGAAAGACAGCTCACTCCATTAAAGTAATTTTTTCCCTCCCTCTCGCTCCCTCTCTCCTCTCCCCTCTCTCTTTCTCTCTCTCAATTCACTTCCAATGGATTTATTGGCATGGGAAACATATGTTTACATTGTCAAAGCAAGTGAAATAGATAATAAACAAAAGGGAAATAAACAATTAAACAGTGAACACTACACTCACAAAAGTTTCAAAGGAAAAGAGACATTTTAAATGTCATATTATGTCTATATACAGTGTTGTAACAATGTGCAAATAGTTAAAGTACAAAAGTTAAAATAAATAAGCATAAATATGGGTTGTATTTACAATGGTGTTTGTTCTTCACTGGTTGCCCTTTTCTTGTGGCAACAGGTCACAAATCTTCATGCTGTGATTGCACACTGTGGTATTTCACCCAATAGATATTGGAGTTTATCAATATTGGATTTGTCTTCGAATTCTTTGTGGGTCTGTGTAATCTGAGGGAAATATGTCTCTCTAATATGGTCATACATTTGGCAGGAGGTTAGGAAGTGCAGCACCATTTCCACCTCATTTTGTGGGCAGTGTGCACTTCTCTTGAGAGCCAGGTGGCCTTTCTCAATAGCAAGGAATTTCTCACTGAATCTGTACATCGTCAAATATTTCCTTAATTTTGTGTCAGTCACTGTGGTCAGGTATTCTGCCACTGTGTACTCTCTGTTTAGGGCCAAATAGCATTCTAGTTTGCTCAGTTTTTTTGTTAATTCTTTCCAATGTGTCAAGTAATTTTCTTTTTGTTTTCTCATGATTTGTTTGGGTCTAATTGTGTTGCTTAGGACCAACTTGCTTTGGGGACTTTTCTCCAGGTTAATCTCACTGTAGGTGATGGCTTTGTTATGGATAGTTTGGGAATCACTTGGTTGGTGGTTGTAGGTGGTTGTAGAACTGAATGTCTCTTTTCAGGATTTGGATAATTAGTAGGTATAGGACTAATTCTGTTCTGCATGCATTATTTTGTGTTTTACCCTGTACACAGAGGACATTTTTGCAGAATTCTGCATACAGAGTCTCAATTTGATGTTTGTCCCATTTTGTGAATTCTTGGTTTTTGAGCTGAGCCCAGACCTCACAACCATAAAGGGCAATGGGTTCTATAACTGACTATTTTTATGTCAAATTTTATGTTCCTTTTGATAGCATAGAATGCCCTTCTTGCCTTGTCTCTCAGATCGTTCACAGCTTTGTGGAAGTGACCTGTGGCTCTGATGTTTAGGCCGAGGTACAGTATATCTTGTGTTTTGTGTGTTCAAGGGCAACAGTGTCTAGATGGAATTTGAATTTGTGTCCTGGTCCTGGTCATGGCTTTTTTGGAACACCATTATTTTGGTCTTACTGAGATTTACTGTCAGGGCCCAGGTCTGACAGAATCTGTGCAGAAGATCTAGGTGCTGCTGTAGACCCTCCTTGGTTGGTGACAGAAGCACCAGATCATCAGCAAACAGTAGACATTTGACTTCAGATTCTAGTAGGGTGAGGCCGGGTGCTGCAGACTGTTCTAGTGCTCTCGCCAATTCGTTGATATATATGTTGAAGAGGGTGGGGCTCAAGCTGTGAAATGTGAAATGAAATGTGAGTTTTTTTTGCCAATTTCAAATCAAGTCAAACTGTAGACCTTACCGTGAAATGCTTACTTACAAGCCCTTAACCAACAATGCAATTCAAGAAAGAGTTAAGAAAATATTTCCCAAATAAATTTAAGTTAAAAATTATAAAAAGTAACACAATAAAATAACAATAATGAGGCTATATACAGGGGGGTACCGGTACCGAGTCAATGTGCGGGGGTACAGGTTAGTTGAGGTCATTTGTTTATGTAGGTAGGGGTAATGTGACTATGCATAGATAATAATCAGTGAGTAACAGCAGTGGGAAAACAAATGGGGGGGGTCAATGTAAATTGTCCGTGTGGCCATTTTATTAATTGTTCAGCAGTCTTATGGCTTGGGGGTAGAAGCTGTAAAGGGGCCTTGCCGTGCGGTAGCAGAGGGAACAGTCTATGACTTGGGTGACTGGAGTCTTTGACAATTTTTTGGGCCTTCCTCTGAAACCGCGTAGTATAGAGGTCCTGGATGGCAGCAAGCTTGGCTCCAGTGATGTACTGGGCCGTACGCAGTACCCTCTGTAGCGCCTTACTGTCAGATGCCGAGCAGTTGTCATACCAGGCGGTGATTAAACCAGTCAGGATGCTCTCGATGGTGCAGCTGTAGAGCTTTTTGAGGATCTGGGGACCCATGACAAATCTTTTCAGTCTGCTGAGGGGGAAAAGGTGTTGTCGTGCCCTCTTCACGACTGTCTTGGTGTGTTTGGACCATGATAGTTTGTTGGTGATATGGGACACCAAGGAACTTGAAACTTTCAACCCGCTCCACTGCAGCCCCGTCGATGTTAATGGGGGCCTGTTCGGCCCGCCTATTCCTGTAGTCCTCGATCAGCCCCTTTGTATTGCTCACATTGAGGGAGAGGTTGTTGTCCTGGCACCACACTGCCAGGTCTCTGACCTCCTCCCTATAAGCTGTCTCATCATTGTCGGTGATCACAGTTGTGTCGTCAGCAAACTTAATGATGATGTTGGAGTGGTGTTTGGCCACGCAGCCGTGGGTGAACAGGGAGTACAGAAGGGGACTAAGCACTAACCGCACACTTGTTGTTTCTGTACATGGATTTCATGTTTTTCCCCCAACACCACTTTCCATCAATTTGTATAGCAGACCCTCAAGCATGAGAAGACTTTGCCTTTGTTCTGGTTGGTTTGTTTGTTAATTAGGGTGTGCATGGTAAATATGTGGTCTGTTGTGATGTAATTGGTTAAAAAGCCAATTTGACATTTGGATTGGTGTGATCAGTCCGTGGTTCCAAATATTGGGGAAAATGCCAGAGCTGAGGATGATGTTAAAGAGTTTAAGTATAACCAGTTGGAATTTGTGGTCTGTATATTTCAGAATTTCATTGAGGATACCATCAACACCACAGGCCTTTTTGGGTTGAAGGGTTTGTATTTTCTCCTGTAGTTCATTCAATGTACCGTCTCTCTCTCTCTGCCAAACTCTCTCTCGGTCTCTGTTTTCTAGGTCTACTGAAGCGCTAAATCTCATTAGTGTTCCCTCTATCTCTATCTCGATCTCCCTACGTCTCTCTGCAAGATGTTGTTTTATCCTCCAGCCACACCTTGTTTTCTTTCAATTTGAAGCGTAAATTAACATGTCGCTGTAACCCCCCCCATACCCACACACTCCCCCACCCCAGTCTCCAGCATGTTGTTGTGTATGATTGGGTTATACTCCCTATAATCGAAAGCCCTTAACTTACCAGCCAACAGAATGTGTGTCTACTTTATAAACATGATGAAAACTGTATGTACCATCATTACAAAGTCCATGGTCTTGATCTTTATTTGACTACATTTGACATTTGAGTCATTTAGCAGACGTTCTTATCCAGAGTGACTTACAGTTCATTCATCTTAAGATATCTAGTTGGGTCAACCACATATCACGGTCAACCACATATCACGGTCAACCACATATCACAGTCACTGTAAGTACACTTTTCCTTAATAAAGTGGCTGTCAGCAAAGTCAGAGCTGGGGGGGTGCCACCTTTGGCAGCGATTAAAGACTTGAGTCTTCTTGGGTAAGCTTGGCACACCTGTATTTTGGGAGTTTCTCCCATTCTTCTCTGCAGATCCCGATCCTATCAAGCTTTGTCAGGTTGGATGGGGAGCGTCGCTGCACAGCTGTTTTCAGGTCTCCCCAGAGATGTTAGATCGGGTTCAAGTCCGGGCTCTGTTTGGGCCACTCAAGGACTTGTCCCGAAGCCAGTTCTGTGTTCTCTTGGCTGTGTGCTTAGGGTGTTTTCCTGTTGGAAGGTGAACCTTCGCCCCCAGTCTGAGGTCCTGAGCACTCTGGAGCAGGTTTTCATCAAGGATCTCTCTGTACTTTGCTCCATTCATCTTTCCATCGAACCTGATTACTTTTGGCAACTCCAAGCTGGCTGCAGAGATGGTTGTCCTTCTAGAAGGTTCTCTAATCTCCACAGAGGAAACCTGGGGCTCTGTCAGAGTGACCATCGGGTTCTTGGTCACCTCCCTGACCATGGCCCTTCATCCCCGATGGCTCAGTTTGGCTGGGTGGCCAGCTCTAGGAAGAGTCTTGGTGGTTCCAAATGTATTCCATTTAAGAATGATGGTGACCACTGTGTACTTGGGGACTTTCAATGCTGCAGAAATGTTTTGGTACCCTTTCCCAGATCTGTGCCTCGACACAATCCTGTCTCAGAGCTCTATGGACAATTCCTTCGACCTCATGGCTTGTTTTTTTCTCTGACATGCACTGTCAACTGTGGGACTTTATATAGACAGGTGTGTGCCTTTCCAAATCATGTCCAATCAATTTAATTTACTACAGGTGGACTCCAATCAAGTTGGAGAAACATCTCAAGGATGATCAATGGAAACAAGATGCACCTGAGCTCAATGTTGAGTCTCATTGCAAAGGGTCTGAATACTTATGTAAATAAGTTATTTCATTTTTTATTTTTTTATTATTTGCACACACATACAAAACATTTTTTTCTTTCGCTTTGTCATTATGGGGTATTGTGTGTAGATTGATGTAGGGGGGGGGGGATTATTTAATACATTTTAGAATAAGGCTATAACATAACAACATTTGAAAAAAGGGAAGTGATCTGAACACCTACCGAATGAACTGTATTTCACATAATACACAGGTTACATGGGTCTTCTCAGTGTTATAAGGTGATATTGTATTACAGGATAAACACGTGTCCATTTAAAGTAGAGTGAAAAGGACCACATTCAGGGTGAGGGTCAGAATATCATCTTAATGGCAGAAATGTACTGGTGGGTCTCTGCTCTGCTCTCAAGATTTTTCAAAGTGCAGAGATTGGCCAAGCCTTTATGCAGCTTGATAATATGCTAGAAAGCCTTGGTGAAAGGGGGAGAGGAGGAGATGTAGGAGAGGATGAAAGGAGGAAGGATGACAGGAATAATTGTGTCCTTAAAAGCTGTGGGGTTTGTGTTGGGAGGTGAGAGGTGAGGTCTTTCAACGCCTCCATCAGCCCAAGGGAGGTTAGACGCCACATAGATGTTTGACAAGTGAATGAGAGGAGAAGAAACTAGCCTACATCAAAACATGCTTTTAGACAGACTGAGGTACAATGTCATTTTACATTGAAGCAAGTCTCTCCTCAGCCAATGTGAGTTTACATTGAAGCAAGTTTCTCCTCAGCCAATGTGATTTTACATTGAAGCAAGTTTCTCCCAAGCCAATGGGATTTTACATTGAAGCAAGTTTCTCCCAAGCCAATGGGATTTTACATTGAAGCAAGTTTCTCCCAAGCCAATGGGATTTTCCATTGAACCAAGTTTCTTCTCAGCCAATGTGATTTTCCATTGAACCAAGTTTCTCCTTAGCCAATGTGATTTTTCATTGAAGCAAGTTTCTCCTCAGCCAATGTAAGTACAGACTTTTTGACAAACCAAACCAAACTAAAAACCCTGCTTACAAGGCAGATGTATGTGTGAGGCAACAGTCAGATGTGTGTTAGGCAACAGTCAGATGTGTGTGTGAGGCAACAGTCAGATGTGTGTGTGAGGCAACAGTCCGTTGTTTGTGAGGCAACAGTCAGGTGTGTGTGTGTGTGAGGCAACTGTCAGATGTGTGTGTGAGGCAACAGTCCATTGTTTGTGAGGCAACAGTCAGGTGTGTGTGTGAGGCAACAGTCAGATGTGTGTGTGAGGCAACAGTCCGTTGTTTGTGAGGCAACAGTCAGTTGTTTGTGAGGCAACAGTCAGGTGTGTGTGTGAGGCAACAGTCAGGTGTGTGTGTGAGGCAACAGTCAGATGTGTGTGTGAGGCAACAGTCAGGTGTGTGTGTGAGGCAACAGTCAGGTGTGTGTGTGAGGCAACTGTCCGTTGTTTGTGAGGCAACAGTCAGGTGTGTGTGTGAGGCAACAGTCAGGTGTTTGTGAGGCAACAGTCAGGTGTGTGTGAGGCAACAGTCAGGTGTGTGTGAGGCAACAGTCAGGTGTGTGTGTGAGGCAACAGTCCGTTGTGTGTGAGGCAACAGTCAGGTGTGTGTGAGGCAACAGTCAGGTGTGTGTGAGGCAACAGTCAGGTGTGTGTGAGGCAACAGTCAGGTGTTTGTGAGGCAACAGTCAGGTGTTTGTGAGGCAACAGTCAGGTGTTTGTGAGGCAACAGTCAGGTGTGTGTGAGGCAACAGTCAGGTGTGTGTGAGGCAATAGTGAGGTGTTTCTGAGGCAACAGTCAGGTGTGTGTGAGGCAACAGTCAGTTGGAAGACATCCAGAACCGTTTTAGACGGTTTAGAGAGAAATCCGCTTCATTGCTTGTCACCGTCAATCAGCCCAACCCCCATCCCCCTAGCGCGCGCGCACACACACACACACACACACACACACACACACACACACACACACACACACACACACACACACACACACACACACACACACACACACACACACACACACACACACACACACACACACACACACACACACACACACACACACACACACACACACAGGCTTGTCACTCAGCTATGGCCTGTGTTCGTCGACTAGAGGTGTGTCTGTTTGAGTGGATATAGAAGACACACAGGATTGATGTGATCTTACAAGCCATCAGGTTGAGCACAGCTTTCTCAAACATGACCTGAAGTGTGCCGGCCCCGAGCAAATGCTGCTGTCACCTCGGCCAACCATGGCTGTCGTCTCCCTTAACAGCCAATGAGTGGTGACAGCCGCTGCGTTTCCAAAACAAATCAGGGCTGCGCATGGTAACACTACGCGTCCCGCCAATTCAGCACTCACCAAGACGAGAGCAAGAGCGTAAAACACTAATGCTCTGACTAATGTGTGTGTGTGTGTGTGTGTGTGTGTGTGTGTGTGTGTGTGTGTGTGTGTGTGTGTGTGTGTGTGTGTGTGTGTGTGTGTGTGTGTGTGTGTGTGTGTGTGTGTGTGTGTGTGTGTGTGTGTGTGTGTGTGTTGTGTTGGTATTTGTGTCTGCGAGTGCAGTTTACATAGCTGTTTTCTTTCAATTTGAAGCGTAATTTAACATGTCTCTGTAACCCCCCCACACACACACACACTCCCCCACCCCAGTCTCCAGCATGTTGTTGTGCGCGATTGGGTTATACTTCCTATAATGTAAACCACTTAACTTACCACCCAGCAAAATGTTTCTCTTGTGTTTTGAGGGGAGCCTTTGTCTCTTGTGTTTGTGTGTGTGCACGCGTGTGTGTGCGTGTGCATGTTGTGTGTGTGTGTTACTCTTCATTAACCAGTTTGCACTGTCTGTAAGTGCATCAGCATGGCAATGCACTCCTCTCCCTTTGTTCTCTTCAATCCTCTCTCTCCTCCTCCCCTTCCTCTCTCCTCTCTCTCCCTCCCTCTTTCTCTCTCCTCCTCTCTCTTCCTCCCTCCTCCTTTCTCTCTCTCCAGTGTGTGTTCCGTCTGTCTTTAACCTGTGAATAGTCAAAGGGAACACAGGGCTCTATCGACTTCTCATCTAATCCTTACCTATTGATTACCACCCTAGTAGGAAGGTCTTCCATACCCATAAAGAGGTATTTCCTAGTAACAAAGGGCATTAACTGAATGAAATGATATACAGCACATACACAGTAAAGCAGTTCCGCTTAGATCTCTGTTTTGTTGAAGAGTTGTGTGTAATCACTGTCGGTCAGTTACTGGGGTGATGGGGAGGAAAGAAGCCCCATGGTGGAACTAGTATAGCCTGTTCACCCCATAGAGAAACCAGGACTGGCGTGCTCACGCACACACACACACACACACACACACACACACACACACACACACACACACACACACACACACACACACACACACACACACACACACACACACACACACACACACACACACACACACACACACACTTTCCTTTACATTGCAACAGGATCTCTATGGAAGTGTTACCTTGGATACACCTACAGTATATGTGTGAATGTGTGGGTGAGTGATATGGTATTTTAAGGATTCAACAATACATGTCCAATGTGTTAATCAGTTGTCTGCTACACTCTCATATACTGAATGGTAGTGAGCCAGCCACATGGCCTCTGGTCTTTTTTAAACTAGTTTTTCTATTGATGTTGTTGTTTGTACATCAGGAGCGTTATTATAATATCCAGTATTTATCATGGTCCTCTGCTTAAGGGGAAGATACAGAACTAGTTTTAGGAGCGTTATTATAATATCCAGTATTTATCATGGTCCTCTGCTTAAGGGGAAGATACAGAACTAGTTTTAGGAGCGTTATTATAATATCCAGTATTTATCATGGTCCTCTGCTTAAGGGGAAGATACAGAACTAGTTTTAGGAGCGTTATTTTCGCTAGCTGATGTTTTTTGTGTGTGTTGCTTTGAATCGGGTATTTCGAGGCAATTCAGGGCATGTATTATGCTTTGTGATTATTAGTAATAATGATAAATTGGCCATCAGTATTGCTCATCTCATACTTCCAAGCTCTGTCAATGTGCTACTGTAACATGCTGGGAAACTGTACTGGATGGTGGACTGCTCATAACCTCCCTCATAACCTCCCTTCTTCCCATTCTCCCTCCCAGTCAGCTAACCCAATGAAAGATTAACACTAAACTTTCTCTCCCTCCTTCCCTCTCTCCCCCTCAGACTGTCCAGGAGAGGCTAACAGGTCAGCTAACCCAATGAACAGCAACAGGAAAGAGGACATGGAGATTTCGTCCCACTACCGGCAGCTCCTGCGGGAGCTCAACGAGCAGCGGCAGCATGGCATTCTGTGTGACGCCTGTGTCATTGTGGAGGGGAAGATCTTCAAGGCCCACAAGAACGTCCTCCTGGGATCTTCACGTTACTTCAAGACCCTCTACTGCCAGGTGGGTGGAGGGGAATATACCGGTCTGGGGAGAGGTTTGAGTCCGTTGGTGCTGGAGGACTGGACGTTGGCCTAAATCCCAGATCACATCTCAGTGCTGCTGTCCCATTTGCTTGCTCTATAGGGGCTTAATTCATGATTGGTTGATTGAAAAATGTATTATCCTCATTTAATTTAAAGCACTTTGGAGTTTGTGAAGAACACTTTGTACAGTAGGGAAAGAGTAAATCATTAATACCGTTATTATTCATCATTCAGGTGAAGAAAGGGGCGGAGACACATCACCAAACATCCGTCACTCACCTGGACATCGTCACAGCGACAGGCTTCAAAGCCATCCTGGACTTCATGTACTCTGCCCACCTGGCGCTGACCAGTAAAAACGTCATTGAGGTGATGTCAGCTGCCAGTTACTTACAGATGACCGACATCGTCCAGGCCTGCCACGGCTTCATCAAGGCCGCGCTGGACATCAGTATCCGCTCCGAGCTGGCCGACGAACTGGTCGACTTCGAGATGGGGGCTGTCGCGGCCGCTGGGATATGTGGGGGAGGTATAGGGGGAGGTGGGGGAGGTATAGGGGGAGAAAGAGGAGGAGGAGGGTTAGGAGGGGCGGCGTCAGAAGCCCTGGTGTCCATCATATCAGGAGGAAGCTCCTCGCCATGGCTGGAGAGGCGTACGAGTCCGGCCAACTCTTCTGGTGACTCAGCCATCGCCAGCTGCCATGAGGGTAGTGGCAGTACGTACGGTAAAGAGGACCAGGAGACACCCAAGAGCCATGAGAGCCAGGAAGACGGTGGCCACGACTCCCAGCACGCCTGGCCACACGACTACCGACCCGTCACTGTCAAAGAAGAACAAGTCTCACCCTCCTCCACTTCTCACCCCCGGGAGAGGCTCAGAGTGGGTGCAGGGGCACAGGGGGTGCAGGGGGGAGGAGGGTTGGGGGGAGGAGGTGACGGGGCATGGCAGCCCTCTGGGTCGGGGAGGAGGAAGAACAGGAAGAACAAGGACACAGTCAGACATATTACCCAGCAGACCGAGCTGGACAGAGACAGCAGGCCGGGCTCTCCGCTGCCCCCTGTGATGGGCGTGACTCGTTGGAGCTACAATGGACAGGACATCCCAGGTAGGAGACACTTACCCTGGGTTCCTGGGTACAGGACAAGGGAGGGCAGAATGTGCTATGCTTTGGTTGTATCTACGTAACACATATTTGATAACATGATTATCTTATATCATTTGGAAAGGTAAAAGCACATTTCCATATTTGGATAGTACATATGAATTGTCTTACATAACAAACCTCTTCCCTGTGTGTGTGTGTGTGTGTGTGTGTGTGTGTGTGTGTGTGTGTGTGTGTGTGTGTGTGTGTGTGTGTGTGTGTGTGTGTGTGTGTGTGTGTGTGTGTGTGTGTGTGTGTGCGTGCGTGCGTGCGTGTGTGTGTGTGGATAGGTAGATCATTAAGTGGTTATAAAGTGAGGGGAAGCTAATCCTGGGTGCATTAAGGGAGTTGGCTGTGAAATGGGCACACGCATGGTAGCAGCTAAAGAAAACAGGATAATTGCATTGACCCGAGTCTGCACACGGATTATCCATGCGTCCCCGCCATCTAGACTCCTCCCCCTCTCTCTGGGGTTTAGGGAAGGACCTCTCTGAAGAGGGCGTGAGGAAGGGGAGGGAGAGGGATGATGAGAGGGGGAGAGAGGAAGGAGGGAGAGTGGGGTGAGATGGAGAAGGGAGGGAGGGAGGGAGGGAGGGAGGGAGGGAGGGACGGGGGACTGATTCATATAGGCTTAATATTCGTTTACCTACTTAACTCTAAACTGTCTTGAAGTCTGGGACACATAATGATCTTTGGCACAACGGACAAGTAAAGCAAACTCGCACACACGCACGCACGCACACGCACCCACACACACACGTACAGACACACACACGCGCACACACACGCACACACACACACACACACACACACACACACACACACACACACACGCACACACACACGCACGCACGCACGCACGCACGCACACACGCACACACACACACACACACACACACACACACACACACACACACACACACACACACACACACACACACACACACACACACACACAGACACACACACACACACACACAGACACACAGTTTTGGTTGAACCAGAGTAGGTTTACAGGGTTGGCATTACCCAGGAAACGTTCTCTCAGCCTTGACTAAAGGTTACAGGAAATCTCTTGTTGCCGGTGATGTATTTTGGCAGAGTTTGGCACTAGTGCAGCCAAACACTGGCATTTACCTATCAGTGGTATTTTGCCTATCCCATTTTGTGAAAGGTTTTCAGTACAGTAGATCAGGCTGTCAGTAGCTGAATTGCTGTTTCCCCTGGCAGAGCTGTTCTTTAGGTTTGTGAGAGTACTGGTTTAGTTGAAATCTTGTGTGCAGTAATGGGGTGTTGTCTTTCAGGGGATTGAAAGTATTGGTATTGTGTCGTCTGACCATGGGGTTTTTGCAGTGTGGGTTTAGTGGGCGTATAATTGGTAGGATTGTGTGTTTGAGGATGGGGTTTGGGGTTGTTTGTTTGTGTGTGTGTGTGTGTGGGTGTGTGTGTGTGTGTGTGGGTGTGGGTGTGTCTGTTTGTGGAGACACGCTCCTGTCCCGTTGGTTTCTGTGACGTCTTCTGGTAAGGATAAGAGGGAGAAGGGCACCTCCACTCTGAGATTAGCTTAATTGCTTCATTCTTTATTGATGGAATAATGCTTAAACACTCTCTCCCCCTCTCTCTCTCTCTTTCTCTCTCCCTCTCTCTGTCTGTGTGTCTGTCTGTCTCTCTTTCCCCTCCTCCTTTTTAATAATGCATCTCCGTAGACACTAGCTCTTCCCCAGGCTGAGCTGTTTTAAGATGCCTCCTCTGAGTGGATGTTTGAGTGGAATAGAAATGCCCTCAGACACATAGAGTTAAAACTATATTTTGGCATTTGCTTCATTAGTCCATTGTTGATACAGTCCCGAAATGTTTTGCATGTCAGCAATCAAGTTTTCAAGATGTATAATTTTCGAAATACAGAAATCTGGCCCATATTATGCAAAACGCATCTGTATTTTGAAAGTTACATGTCCTGAAAACTTGATTGGTGACATGCAAAACATTTTGGGACTATATCAACAATACACTACTGGTGCCTCCAAACAGTACTGACAGTGCCTTGACATGGGAATATATATGTTTTAGCTATGTAGTAACTATGCTATGTAGTAACTATGCTATGCAGTAACTATGCTATGTAGTAACTATGCTATGCAGTAACTATGCTATGTAGTAACTATGCTATGCAGTAATTATGCTATGCAGTAACATAACTATGCATAACAGTTACATAACTATGCTATGCAGTAACTATGCTATGTAGTAACTATGCTATGTAGTAACTATGCCATGCAGTAACTATGCTATGCAGTAACTATGCTATGCGGTAACTATGCTATGCAGTAACTATGCTATGCAGTAACTATGCTATGCAGTAACATAACTATGCATAACAGTTACATAACTATGCCATGCAGTAACTATGCTATGCAGTAACTATGCTATGCAGTAACTATGCTATGCAGTAATTATGCTATGCAGTAACATAACTATGCGTAACAGTTACATAACTATGCTATGTAGTAACTATGCTAAGAAGTAACTATGCTATGCAGTAACTGTGCTATGCAGTAACTATGCTATGCAGTAACTATGCTAAGAAGTAACTATGCTATGCAGTAACTATGCTATGCAGTAACTATGCTATGTAGTAACTATGCTATGCAGTAACTATGCTATGCAGTAACTATGCTATGTAGTAACTATGCTAAGAAGTAACTATGCTATGCAGTAACTATGCTATGTAGTAACTATGCTAAGAAGTAACTATGCTATGCAGTAACTATGCTATGTAGTAACTATGCTATGCAGTAACTATGCTATGCAGTAACTATGCTATGCAGTAACTATGCTATGCAGTAACTATGCTATGCAGTAACTATGTTATGTAGTAACTATGCTATATAGTAACTATGCTATGCAGTAACTATGCTATGCAGTAACTATGCTATGCAGTAACTATGCTATGCAGTAACTATGCTATGCAGTAACTATGCTATGCAGTAACTATGCTATGCATAACAGTTACATAACTATGCTATTCAGTAACTATGCTATCCGGTAACCATGCTATGCGGTAACTATGCTATGCGGTAACTATGCTATGCAGTAACTATGCTATGCAGTAACTATGCTATGCAATAACTATCCTATGCAGTAACTATGCTATGCAGTAACTATGCTATGCAGTAACATAACTATGCACAACAGTTACATAACTATGCTATGCAGTAACATAACTATGCACAACAGTTACATAACTATGCTATGCAGTAACTATGCTATGCAGTAACTATGCTATGCAGTAACTATGCTATGCAATAACTATCCTATGCAGTAACTATGCTATGCAGTAACTATGCTATGCAGTAACTATGCTATGCAGTAACATAACTATGCACAACAGTTACATAACTATGCAATGCAGTAACTATGCTATGTAGTAACTATGCTAAGAAGTAACTATGCTATGCAGTAACTATGCTATGTAGTAACTATGCTATGCAGTAACTATGCTATGCAGTAACTATGTTATGTGGTAACTATGCTATATAGTAACTATGCTATGCGGTAACTATGATATGCGGTAACTATGCTATGCAGTAACTATGCTATGCAGTAACTATGCTATGCGGTAACTATGATATGCGGTAACTATGCTATGCAGTAACTATGCTATGCAGTAACTGTGCTATGCAGTAACTATGCTATGCAGTAACTATGCTATGTAGTAACTATGCTAAGAAGTACCTATGCTAAGAAGTAACTATGCTATGCAGTAACTATGCTATGCAGTAACTATGCTATGTAGTAACTATGCTAAGAAGTAACTATGCTATGCAGTAACTATGCTATGTAGTAACTATGCTATGCAGTAACTATGCCATGCAGTAACTATGCTATGCAGTAACTATGCTTTGCAGTAACTATGCTATGCAGTAACTATGTTATGTAGTAACTATGCTATATAGTAACTATGCTATGCAGTAACTATGCTATGCAGTAACTATGCTATGCAGTAACTATGCTATGCAGTAACTATGCTATGCAGTAACTATACTATGCAGTAACTATGCTATGCAGTAACTATGCTATGCAGTAACATAACTATGCATAACAGTTACATAACTATGCTATTCAGTAACTATGCTATGCAGTAACTATGCTATGCAGTAACTGTGCTATGCAGTAACTATGCTATGCAGTAACTATGCTATGTAGTAACTATGCTAAGAAGTAACTATGCTATGCAGTAACTATGCTATGTAGTAACTATGCTAAGAAGTAACTATACTATGTAGTAACTAAGCAATGCAGTAACTATACTATGTAGTAACTATGCTATGCAGTAACTATGCTATGCAGTAACTATGAAATCAACATGTGAAGCATAGTTATTAGGCAATTGCTCTTTGCATGGCAATTACACGTTTTCATTTCCCTGCTGTAAAGCAGTATATCAGAAGATATATTGGTATCGGTAGGTTTTCTCCACCAAAAAATGGAATCGTTATCGGACCCCTATTGCAAACATCTACCGTGAGCTTGATATCATTATTGATGCCAGTGAGCGGTGAATGGACTTATGTGTGTGTGTGTGCGTGCCCATGTGTGTGTGCACATGTGTGTGTGCGCATGTGTGTGTGCGCATTTGTGTGCATCTGTAGTGTGCATTTGTTTTAATACATATTTCATTATATTATAAAGCATGGATTTGTTAGGTTTTTGTTTTCTACAGGAAACAGTGTAAGATCATTATGATTCAAATAGGGTGTGTACTTGTATGACAACAATACACTTGTGTTCCATGGAATGTATTTCTTTCTTTATTTAATACATCTATTTGATAGGGACAGTATTTAGGACTAAAATCTATAAATACTTCGTACAATTCTGTTTTGTAATTCAGTACAAAATAACACCTTGTATTTGTTCATGTGAACACAGCGAGGTAATTGCTCTCTCTTCCTGTTAGCACTATTACTGTGGGCTGCACAGTTGCTGTTTGGCCTAATAAAAAAACAACTTGTGAGTTTTGAGGGGTTTTTCCGCCTGTGAAAACCCCATATTGTGACCTTTTGGGTTGGCTAGGGGGATTTTTGGAGATTGGGAGATGGACAGCGTGACATGTACACACACACGCACGCACGCACGCACGCACGCACGCACGCACGCACGCACGCACACACACACACACACACACACACACACACACACACACACACACACACACACACACACACACACACACACACACACACACACACACACACACAGTGGTGGAAAAAGTGCCCAATTGTCATACTTGAGTAAAGGTAAAGACACCTTAATAGAAAATGACTCAAGTAAAAGTGAAATTCACACAGGAAAATATTACTTGAGTAAAAGTCTAACAGTATTTGGTTTGAAATACACTGAAGTATCAAAATTTAAATGTAATTGCTAAATTATACTTAAGTATAAAACATTTAAAGTAAAATAATAAATCATTTCAAATTCCTTATATTAAGCAAACCAGACGGCACCATTTCAAATTGTTTTAAATATTTACAGATAGCCAGGGGTTATCTCAAACACTCAGACATCATTTACAAACGCAGCATGTGTTCAGTGAGCCAGATCAGAGGCAGTAGGGATGACCAGGGTTGTTCTCTTGATAAATGTGTGAATTGGACCATTTTCCTGTTCTGCTAAGCACTCAAAATGTAACAAGTACTTTTGGGTGTCAAGGAAAATGTATGGAGTAAAAAGTACATTATTTTCTTTTGGAATGTAGTGAAGTAAAAGTAAAAGTAGTCAAACATATAAATAGTAAAGTAAAGTACAGATACCCCCAAAACTTCTTAAGTAGTACTTTAAAGTATTTTTACTTAATTACTTTACACCACTGCGCGCGGACACACACACACACACACACACACACACACACACACACACACACACACACACACACACACACACACACACACACACACACACACACACACACACACACACACACACACACACACACACACACACACACACACACACTTAGATCATCTGATCATGCGGGTTGTTATTTCGTTCCCTCCAGCCCTAAATCATGGATTACATATACAATGTTTGAGGAAGGTGTGAAATCCCACCTCTTTATCTGATCTGAACTTCCTCTCTCTGCTCTCTGCTGATGTTTCACAATCTACCCCACAGCTACAACCACACACACAGGCATACACACAGTACACACACACAGGCATACACACAGTACACACACACAGGCATACACACAGTACACACACACAGGCATACACACAGTACACACACACAGGCATACACACAGTACACACACACAGGCATACACACAGTACACACACACAGGCATACACACAGTACACACACAGGCATACACACAGTACACACACACAGGCACACACGTACACACACAGGCACACACGTATAAACACATAGGAATACACACGTACACACACACAGGCAGACACACAGTACACACACACACAGGCACACACAGGCACACACGTACACACACACAGGCATACACACAGTACACACACACAGGCACACACAGGCACACATGTACACACACACAGGCACACACAGGCACACACGTACACACACACAGGCACACACGTACACACACACAGACACACACAGGCACACACGTACACACACACAGGCATACACACAGTACACACACACAGGCACACACAGGCACACATGTACACACACACAGGCACACACAGGCACACACGTACACACACACAGGCACACACGTACACACACACAGACACACACAGTACACACACACGTACACACACACACACACTTGTTTTGAGTCATAAGCTGTTTAAAGGCCCTTCCATATATTGTATAAACAAAGTATTTATTCAAGATGAGGTCAGGGTCTTAATTCTGCCTGTATGCAGATTATATGTTGCTCGTATAGATGTGTTATTAGACTAGGCCTAGTGTGTTGGTTACCTTGGAAACCATGCTAGGAGATCATTTTCATTACATACAATCACTTTATTTTTGTTAGCCGAGTACCAGACAGGCATTCTGCTTTTCGGGTTGTTTTAGTTGTGTGTGTTTGGGCCTGTCTGACTTTATACCCTCATCCCTCTGTCAAGTGTGTTTGGGCCTGTCTGACTTTATACCCTCATCCCTCTGACAAGTGTGTTTGGGCCTGTCTGACTTTATACCCTCATCCCTCTGACAAGTGTGTTTGGGCCTGTCTGACTTTATACCCTCATCCCTCTGACAAGTGTGTTTGGGCCTGTCTGACTTTATACCCTCATCCCTCTGACAAGTGTGTTTGGGCCTGTCTGACTTTATACCCTCATCCCTCTGACAAGTGTGTTTGGGCCTGTCTGACTTTATACCCTCATCCCTTTGACAAGTGTGTCTGGGCCTGTCTGACTTTATACCCTCATCCCTCTGACAAGTGTGTCTGGGCCTGTCTGACTTTATACCGTCATCCCTCTGACAAGTGTGTCTGGGCCTGTCTGACTTTATACCCTCATCCCTCTGACAAGTGTGTTTGGGCCTGTCTGACTTTATACCCTCATCCCTCTGACAAGTGTGTCTGGGCCTGTCTGACTTTATACCCTCATCCCTCTGACAAGTGTGTTTGGGCCTGTCTGACTTTATACCCTCATCCCTCTGACAAGTGTGTTTGGGCCTGGCTGACTTTATACCCTCATCCCTCTGACAAGTGTGTTTGGGCCTGTCTGGCTTTATACCCTCATCCCTCTGACAAGTGTGTTTGGGCCTGTATGACTTTATTCCCTCATCCCTCTGACAAGTGTGTTTGGGCCTGTCTGACTTTATACCGTCATCCCTCTGACAAGTGTGTTTGGGCCTGTCTGACTTTATACCCTCATCCCTCTGACAAGTGTGTTTGGGCCTGTCTGACTTTATACCCTCATCCCTCTGACAAGTGTGTTTGGGCCTGTCTGGCTTTATACCCTCATCCCTCTGACAAGTGTGTTTGGGCCTGTATGACTTTATTCCCTCATCCCTCTGACAAGTGTGTTTGGGCCTGTCTGACTTTATACCATCATCCCTCTGACAAGTGTGTCTGGGCCTGTCTGACTTTATACCCTCATCCCTCTGACAAGTGTGTTTGGGCCTGTCTGACTTTATACCCTCATCCCTCTGACAAGTGTGTTTGGGCCTGTCTGACTTTATACCCTCATCCCTCTGACAAGTGTGTTTGGGCCTGTCTGGCTTTATACCCTCATCCCTCTGACAAGTGTGTTTGGGCCTGTCTGGCTTTATACCCTCATCCCTCTGACAAGTGTGTTTGGGCCTGTCTGACTTTATACCCTCATCCCTCTGACAAGTGTGTTTGGGCCTGTATGACTTTATACCCTCATCCCTCTGACAAGTGTGTTTGGGCCTGTCTGACTTTATACCCTCATCCCTCTGACAATTCTCTGGGGGCCTTCCAAACTCACCTGTGGTAGCCAGATTGGCTTCCCCAAAACAGCCCGCACTCCTTCACTTCCTCATCAACGTTTTATCTTGTTCTCCCTTCCTTCTTCCCAAGTCTCCACAGTCTAAAGGTGAACGTCTGAAATAATGAATCAGCTCTCCTTTCATCCCCTTCCGCTCCGTACTCCAGTTAAAACTCTCCCCATAGTATTTGCACTTCATTAAACTTGAAATAGGTTTAATATTTAAAACATTGTGAACAGATTTCAACCCCCTCACCCCTCTCGCACCTCTCTGCTTTTCTCTTCGTCCTCTTTTTCACAGTTTAATAATCTACTTTAATATTTCTCTTCTTCCACCTAATTCACTCCCTCTCCAATAAAAACCAAAATAGATGTCATATTTCTTCATTTTGAACCCCTCTCTTCACAACTCAGTGCTTGACAAGTACTCTGTTATGCCTGGTGTTGAAGTGTCTCTCTCTTCCTGTCTTTTCCTCTCTGCCTCTCTCTTTTCCTCTCTGTCTCTCTCTTTTCCTCTCTGTCTCTCTCTTTTCCTCTCTGTCTCTCTCTTTTCCTCTCTGCCTCTCTTTTCCTCTCTTCCTGTCTTTTCCTCTCTGTCTCTCTCTTTTCCTCTCTGCCTCTCTTTTCCTCTCTGTCTCTCTCTTTTCCTCTCTGCCTCTCTCTTTTCCTCTCTGTCTCTCTCTTTTCCTCTCTGTCTCTCTCTTTTCCTCTCTGCCTCTCTCTTTTCCTCTCTGTCTCTCTCTTTTCCTCTCTGCCTCTCTCTTTTCCTCTCTGTCTCTCTCTTTTCCTCTCTGCCTCTCTCTTTTCCTCTATGTCTCTCTCTTTTCCTCTCTGTCTCTCTCTTTTCCTCTCTGCCTCTCTCTTTTCCTCTCTGCCTCTCTCTTTTCCTCTCTGCCTCTCTTTTCCTCTCTGCCTCTCTCTTTTCCTCTCTGCCTCTCTCTTTTCCTCTCTGTCTCTCTCTTTTCCTCTCTGTCTCTCTCTTTTCCTCTCTGCCTCTCTCTTTTCCTCTCTGCCTCTCTCTTTTCCTCTCTGCCTCTCTCTTTTCCTCTCTGCCTCTCTCTTTTCCTCTCTGTCTCTCTCTTTTCCTCTCTGTCTCTCTCTTTTCCTCTCTGCCTCTCTATTTTCCTATCTGCCTCTCTCTTTTCCTCTCTGCCTCTCTCTTTTCCTCTCTGCCTCTCTCTTTTCCTCTCTGCCTCTCTCTTTTCCTCTCTGTCTATCTCTTTTCCTCTCTGCCTCTCTCTTTTCCTCTCTGCCTCTCTTTTCCTCTCTGCCTCTCTCTTTTCCTCTCTGCCTCTCTCTTTTCCTCTCTGTCTCTCTCTTTTCCTCTCTGCCTCTCTCTTTTCCTCTCTGCCTCTCTTTTCCTCTCTGCCTCTCTCTTTTCCTCTCTGCCTCTCTCTTTTCCTCTCTGTCTCTCTCTTTTCCTCTCTGTCTCTCTCTTTTCCTCTCTGTCTCTCTCTTATCCTCTCTGCCTCTCTCTTTTCCTCTCTGCCTCTCTCTTTTCCTCTCTGCCTCTCTCTTTTCCTCTCTGCCTCTCTCTTTTCCTCTCTGCCTCTCTCTTTTCCTCTCTGCCTCTCTCTTTTCCTCTCTGTCTCTCTCTTTTCCTCTCTGTCTCTCTCTTTTCCTCTCTGTCTCTCTCTTATCCTCTCTGCCTCTCTTTTCCTCTCTGCCTCTCTCTTTTCCTATCTGCCTCTCTCTTTTCCTCTCTGCCTCTCTCTTTTCCTCTCTGCCTCTCTCTTTTCCTCTCTGTCTCTCTCTTTTCCTCTCTGCCTCTCTCTTTTCCTCTCTGCCTCTCTTTTCCTCTCTGCCTCTCTCTTTTCCTCTCTGCCTCTCTCTTTTCCTCTCTGCCTCTCTCTTTTCCTCTCTGCCTCTCTCTTTTCCTCTCTGCCTCTCTGCCTCTCTTTTCCTCTCTGCCTCTCTTTTCCTCTCTGCCGCTCTCTTTTCCTCTCTGCCGCTCTTTTCCTCTCTGCCTCTCTTTTCCTCTCTGTCTCTCTCTTTTCCTCTCTGCCTCTCTTTTCCTCTCTGCCTCTCTTTTCCTCTCTGCCTCTCTCTTTTCCTCTCTGCCTCTCTCTTTTCCTTTCTGTCTCTCTCTTTTCTTCTGTCTCTCTCTTTTCCTCTCTGCCTCTCTCTTTTCCTCTCTGCCACTCTTTTCCTCTCTGCCACTCTTTTCCTCTCTGTCTCTCTCTTTTCCTCTCTGCCTCTCTCTTTTCCTCTCTGCCTCTCTCTTTTCCTCTCTGCCTCTCTCTTTTCCTCTCTGCCTCTCTCTGTTCCTCTCTGTCTCTCTCTTTTCCTCTCTGCCTCTCTCTTTTCCTCTCTGCCACTCTTTTCCTCTCTGCCACTCTTTTCCTCTCTGCCTCTCTCTTTTCCTCTCTGCCTCTCTCTTTTCCTCTCTGCCTCTCTCTTTTCCTCTCTGCCTCTCTCTTTTCCTCTCTGTCTCTCTCTTTTCCTCTCTGCCTCTCTCTTTTCCTCTCTGCCACTCTTTTCCTCTCTGCCACTCTTTTCCTCTCTGCCTCTCTCTTTTCTTCTCTGCCTCTCTCTTTTCCTCTCTGCCTCTCTCTTTTCCTCTCTGCCTCTCTCTGTTCCTCTCTGTCTCTCTCTTTTCCTCTCTGCCTCTCTCTTTTCCTCTCTGCCACTCTTTTCCTCTCTGTCTCTCTCTTTTCCTCTCTGTCTCTCTCTTTTCCTCTCTGCCTCTCTCTTTTCCTCTCTGCCTCTCTCTTTTCCTCTCTGCCTCTCTCTTTTCCTCTCTGCCTCTCTCTTTTCCTCTCTGCCTCTCTCTTTTCCTCTCTGCCTCTCTCTTTTCCTCTCTGTCTCTCTCTTTTCCTCTCTGCCTCTTTTTTCCTCTCTGCCTCTCTCTTTTCCTCTCTGTCTCTCTCTTTTCCTCTCTGTCTCTCTCTTTTCCTCTCTGCCTCTTTTTTCCTCTCTGCCTCTCTCTTTTCCTTTCTGTCTCTCTCTTCTCCTCTCAGTGTCAGTTTTTTCTCCCCTAATCTCTCTCCTCTCCACCCTGTTGACTTTTTGTGCCCCTGTCACCCCACCTCCCTTCATTTCCCCCTCTCCCTCCCTCCATTCACCCCCTCCACTTCCTCCCTATACCTCAGATTTGTGTTGGCACTGAATGGGGCTGAGTGGTTATGTGTCATGTTGGTAGTCGTGACGGAAGACTGTTGTACTGTTCTTTCCCCTCCATTCTCTCTCTCTATCTCACTCACTCTCTCTCTTCTGACTCCTGTCTCTCTCTTTCGGTAGCCCACTGTTCTATTATCACCGTGGTAACCACTACTTCTCACCGCCCACCCTTCATATTTTGTTCTATGACCTCACCTCCTGTTGGACATTATGGACCGTACACCAGCTGAAACCCCCTACACCTACTCCACACACACACACACACACACACACACACACACACACACACACACACACACACACACACACACACACACACACACACACACACACACACACACACACACACACACACACACACGTACACAACACACACACACTCCAATACGCTTTGCACTCTTATTTATTTGATCATGTTTGTTATCATCTATAAAGCAGAAATCTGGTCCCCCTCCACCCTGTCCTCTCTTCCCTTTCTCTCCCTTCCTCTGTTCCCCTCCCTCTCCATGTGTATCACATAGTGACACCTGATCTATTTATAACCCTCTGGCTCCATACAATCCCGGTGGACAGGAAGACACCTCCTCCCTGGGCCTGACCATTACTTTTTCCAAAACGTCAGCACCCCCCACCTCTCAACAGACTGCCAATGGAACACAACTGAGAGGGAGGAAGGTGGAGGAGAGGGGAGAGGAGAGCATTATGGGAGGGTGGAAGAGAGAAGAGAGAGAGAGTTGGGGGGGTTAAAGATGATCCACCTCACCCTGCACCTGGGCTGGACCTGTAATCCCCAGATAACCGCAGCCCACACACAAACACACACACAGACACACACGTGCACATGCACACACACACATTCCATGCACATTGATCGCTGAGATCTAAAGAGTTACCCAGAAGGCCTCCTGACAGGATGTCCTGTTGGCACAGGGGGCTGCTGTGGTTGAACATTTACAGTATCACAAACACACACATGCATATAGAGAGAAGATTGCCTGATTTAGTCAAATGGATGTGTGTTGAGAAGGAACCAGTCGAGGGGAAGGACAGTGGTGTGGAGTAGAGTGTGTGGGTGTGTTTTTATGTGTGTCTGTATTTGTCTATGTGTGTCTGAATGTGGCTTTTAAGTGCTATGTGGTGAAATGGTTTATCTTCTGTTGTCGAAAGCTCCCTCCCCTCTTTCCCTCCCTCCCTCTCTCAGTGGGGGAAACTATAACAAACAAGACCCAACCATCTCATTGGTCCCAAGAGAGAAAGAGAGAGGAGAAGCCCTCAAAAACTAAATCCTTCTCTCTCCTTTTCTCTCTCTCCTTTTCTCTCTCCTTCTCTCTCCTTCTCTCTCTCCTTCTCTCTCTCTTCTCTCTCCCTCCTTTCTCCTTCTCTCTCTCCTTCTCTCTCCTTCTCTCTCTCCTCTCTCTCCTTCTCTCTCTCCTTCTCTCTCTCTTCTCTCTCCCTCCTTTCTCCTTCTCTCTCTCAATTCAATTCAATTCAATTCAAGGGGCTTTATTGGCATGGGAAACATGTGTTAACATTGCCAAAGCAAATGAGGTAGACAATACACAAAAGTGAAACAAACAAAACGAATTAACAGTAAACATTACACATACAGAAGTTTCAAAACAATAAAGACATTACGAGTGTCATATTAAATATATAGTGTTGTAACAATGTACAAATGGTTAAAGCACACAAGTTAAAATAAGTAAGCATAAATATGGGTTGTATTTACAATGGTGTTTGTTTTTCACTGGTTGCCCTTTTCTTTCTTCTCCTTCTCTCTCTCCTTCTCTCTCCTTCTCTCTCTCCTCTCTCCTTCTCTCTCTCCTTCTCTCTCTCCTTCTCTCTCTCTTCTCTCTCCCTCCTTTCTCCTTCTCTCTCTCCTCTTTCCTTCTCTCTCTCCTCTCTCCTTCTCTCTCTCCTTCTCTCTCTCGCTCTTCTCTCTCCCTCCTTTCTCCTTCTCTCTCTCTCTCCTCTCTCTCCTCTCTCTCCTTCTCTCTCTCCTCTCTCCTCTCTCTCCCTCTCTCTTTCCTCTCTCTCCTCTCTCATTCCTTTTTTCCTTCTGTTTATTTTAGAGGCTTGTTCTCTTCTATTTACTGTACTGAGCCCCCCCCCCCACGCCTCACACACACTCCTTTACCGGTCTGGCCGGTATGGTGTGTGTGTGTGTGTGGGGGGGGGGGGGGGGGGGGGGGGGGGTGTATTTGTACAAATGTAGGCCCTAACAGGATGTGCAGGTCTGCTGGCTTGTGGGTGTGTCAGCTTGGCCCAGTCACAACACACACACACACACACACACACACACACACACACACACACACACACACACACACACACACACACACAGTTGTGGGAGGGCTCCTGCTTCATCCTTCCAACCCCCGTTCCTCCCCCCTCTCTCACCCGTTCCACGCCTCCATCCTTCAACACTTCCCTCCCTTGCTCACCCCCTCTCTGTCCTTCCCTTGTGACAACAGCCTCCTCCCTTCTTTTAAATAAGACAAATATGTGTTATTAAATGTAACCTTTATTTAACTAGGCAAGTCAGTTAAGAACAATTTCTTATTTAAGTCGTTCTGGATAAGAGCGTCTGCTAAATGACTTAAATGTAAATGTAAATGTACAATGACGGCCTACCCCGGCCAAACCCGGATGACATTGGGAAGATGTTGCGCGCCCTATGGGACTCCCAATCACGTCCGGATGTGATACAACCTGAACCCAAACAAGGGACTGTAGTGATGCCTCTTGCATTGAGATGCAGTGGGGAGCCCAGGACTGAAGACTTGGCCAATGACAATGAGAACAAATGATGTGTTTTTGTGTTGAGTGTTTTGACGTGGGGTGGTGGTTGGGGCTATGTGTGTGTTGTGTGTTGTGTTGTGTGTGTGTTGTGTGTGTGTTAGGCTGGCTGTTTTATTTTTTGTTGCCTCCCCAGTGTAGTAGTTAGACTGTTTGGCTGTTTGGCCTTACCCAAGTTCCCCTGAACTCCAACGCATCTCAAGGTTTTGTGTGTGTGTGTGTGTGTGTGTGTGTGTGTGTGTGTGTGTGTGTGTGTGTGTGTGTGTGTGTGTGTGTGTGTGTGTGTGTGTGTGTGTGTGTGTGTGTGTGGTGTGTGTGTGTGGTGTGTGTGTGTGTGTGTGTGGTGTGTGTGTGTGTTGATTAGGTGGAGGGGAGACAGGGGAGATATGAAAGCAGAGGGAAGTGATAGTATGGTACACCTACACCCCATTTCTCCCCATCTCTCCCCATCTCTCCCCCTTCACCTCCCTCTCACCCCCTCTCTCCCCCTTCACCTCCCTCCCTCCCCATCTCTCCCCATCTCTCCCCCTTTACCTCCCTCTCTCCCCCTCTCTCCCCCTTCACCTCCCTCTCTCCCCATCTCTCCCCGTCTCTCCCCTTCACCTCCATCTCTCCCCCTCTCTCCCCCTTCATCTCCCTCTCTCCCCATCTCTCCCCCTCTCTCCCCTTCACCTCCCTCTCTCCCCATCTCTCCCCATCTCTCCCCCTTCACCTCCCTCTCTCCCCATCTCTCCCCGTCTCTCCCCCTTATTCTCCCTCTCTCCCCATCTCTCCCCTTCACCTCCCTCTCTCCCCATCTCTCCCCCTCTCTCCCCTTCACCTCCCTCTCTCCCCATCTCTCCCCGTCTCTCCCCTTCACCTCCCATCTCTCCCCGTCTCTCCCCCTTCACCTCCCATTTCTCCCCCTTCACCTCCCTCTCTCCCCCTCTCTCCCCCTTCACCTCTCTCTCCCCCTTCACCTCCCTCTCTACCCATCTCTCCCCCTTCAACTCCCCCTCTCCCCATCTCTCCCCGTCTCTCCCCCTCTCTCACCCTTCACCTCCCTTTCTCCCCATCTCTCCTCTCTCTCCCCCTCACCTCCCTCTCTCCCCATCTCTCCCCCTTCACCTCCCTCTCTCCCCATCTCTCCCCCTTCACCTCCCATCTCTCCTCCTTCATCTCCCTCTCTCCCCATCTCTCCCCGTCTCTCCTCCTTCACCTCCCTCTCTCCCCCTCTCTCCCCCTTCACCTCCCTCTCTCCCCATATCTCCACGTCTCTCCCCCTTCACCTCCCTCTCTCCCCATCTCTCCCCTTCACCTCCCATCTCTCCCCGTCTCTCTATCCATCTCTCCCCCTCTCTCCCCCTTCACCTCCCTCTCTCCCCATCTCTCCCCCTTCACCTCCCTCACTCCCCCTTCACCTCCCTCTCTCCCCGTCTCTCCCCATTCACCTCCCCTCCCCCCTTCTCTCCCCCTTCACCTCCCCCTCTCTCCATCTTCACCTCCCTCTCTCCCCCTTCACCTCCCTCTCTCCCCATCTCTCCCCCTTCACTTCCCTATCTCCCCCTTCACCTCCCTCTCTCCCCCTTCACCTCCCTCTCTCCCCCTCTCTCCCCCTTCACCTCCCTCTCTCTCCCTCTTCACCTCCCTCTCTCCCCATCTCTCCTCCTTCACCTCCCCCTCTCCCCCTCTCTCCCCCTTCACCTCCCCCTCTCCCCGTCTCTCCCCTTCACCTCCATCTCTCGCCCTCTCTCCCCCTCATCCATTTCCCCCCTCATTCCTCTCCCCCCTCACCCCCCTCTCTCCCCCGTCATCCCTCTCACCCTTCATCCCTCTCTTCCACCTCACCCCTCTCCCCCGGTCCTGGTAAGTGGAGTCAGTGTATGTAGGGGTTAGAGATTCCTGTCTGGCACACACACAAACACGGGATCTGCCCGCTCTACATTCCTG
>NC_074672.1:31677263-31687263 GCF_029448725.1 Salvelinus fontinalis | reverse complement strand
CTACCCTATCGTAACGTATTACCTATATTCTTCATCTCTCTACCCTATCGTAACGTATTACCTATATTCTTCATCTCTCTACCCTATCGTAACGTATTACCTATATTCTTCATCTCTCTACCCTATCGTAACGTATTACCTATATTCTTCATCCCTCTACCCTATCGTAACGTATTACCTATATTCTTCATCCCTCTACCCTATCGTAACGTATTACCTATATTCTTCATCTCTCTACCCTATCGTAACGTATTACCTATATTCTCCATCTCTCTACCCTATCGTAACGTATTGCCTATATTCTTCATCCCTCTACCCTATCGTAATGTATTACCTATATTCTTCATCCCTCTACCCTATCGTAACGTATTACCTATATTCTTCATCCCTCTACCCTATCGTAACGTATTACCTATATTCTTCATCCCTCTACCCTATCGTAACGTATTACCTATATTCTTCATCCCTCTACCCTATCGTAACGTATTACCTATATTCTTCATCTCTCTACCCTATCGTAACGTATTACCTATATTCTTCATCCCTCTACCCTATCGTAACGTATTACCTATATTCTTCATCTCTCTACCCTATCGTAATGTATTACCTATATTCTTCATCCCTCTACCCTATCGTAACGTATTACCTATATTCTTCATCTCTCTACCCTATCGTAACGTATTACCTATATTCTTCATCTCTCTACCCTATCGTAACGTATTACCTATATTCTTCATCTCTCTACCCTATCGTAACGTATTACCTATATTCTTCATCCCTCTACCCTATCGTAACGTATTACCTATATTCTTCATCCCTCTACCCTATCGTAACGTATTACCTATATTCTTCATCCCTCTACCCTATCGTAACGTATTACCTATATTCTCCATCTCTCTACCCTATCGTAACGTATTACCTATATTCTTCATCCCTCTACCCTATCGTAACGTATTACCTATATTCTTCATCCCTCTACCCTATCGTAACGTATTACCTATATTCTTCATCCCTCTACCCTATCGTAACGTATTACCTATATTCTTCATCTCTCCCTCTATTGCTCCCCATTCAGCCTAATTTATCACAGAGAGACATGTGTGTTTAGTCATCTATCTCCCTCTCCTCTTTCACTATCCCTCCTACTCTCACTTTCCTACTGTAACCCGAACCCTACTGACAATCAGCTCCTTTCCTTCACTGTCCTTTCTCTTTCTATGTCTCATGTTGTCTCCCTGTTAACAGGGAGACAACATGAGACATAGAAAGAGAAAGAGTTAACAGGGAGACAACATTAGACATAGAAAGAGTTAACAGGGAGACAACATGAGACATAAAAAGAGAAAGAGTTAACAGGGAGACAACATGAGACATAGAAAGAGAAAGAGTTAACAGGGAGACAACATGAGACATAGAAAGAGTTAACAGGGAGACAACATGAGACATAGACAGATAAAGAGTTAACAGGGAGACAACATGAGACATAGAAAGAGAAAGAGTTAACAGGGAGACAACATGAGACATAGAAAGAGTTAACAGGGAGACAACATGAGACATAAAAAGAGAAAGAGTTAACAGGGAGACAACATGAGACATAGAAAGAGAAAGAGTTAACAGGGAGACAACATGAGACATAGAAAGAGTTAACAGGGAGACAACATGAGACATAGACAGATAAAGAGTTAACTGGGAGACAACATGAGACATAGAAAGAGAAAGAGTTAACAGGGAGACAACATGAGACATAGAAAGAGTTAACAGGGAGACAACATGAGACATAGAAAGATAAAGAGTTAACTGGGAGACAACATGAGACATAGAAAGAGAAAGAGTTAACAGGGAGACAACATGAGACATAGACAGATAAAGAGTTAACAGGGAGACAACATGAGACATAGAAAGAGAAAGAGTTAACAGGGAGACAACATGAGACATAGAAAGAGTTAACAGGGAGACAACATGAGACATGGACAGATAAAGAGTTAACAGGGAGACAACATGAGACATAGACAGATAAAGAGTTAACAGGGAGACAACATGAGACATAGAAAGAGAAAGAGTTAACAGGGAGACAACATGAGACATAGAGAGAGTTAACAGGGAGACAACATGAGACATAGAAAGATAAAGAGTTAACTCTTTCTATGTCTCATGTTGTCTCCCAGTTAACTCTTTCTATGTCTCATGTTGTCTCCCTGTTAACTCTTTCTATGTCTCATGTTGTCTCCCTGTTAACTCTTTCTATGTCTCATGTTGTCTCCCTGTTAACTCTTTATCTGTCTATGTCTCATGTTGTCTCCCTGTTAACTCTTTCTATGTCTCATGTTGTCTCCCTGTTAACTCTTTCTATGTCTCATGTTGTCTCCCTGTTAACTCTTTCTCTTTCTATGTCTCATGTTGTCTCCCTGTTAACTCTTTATCTGTCTATGTCTCATGTTGTCTCCCTGTTAACTCTTTCTCTTTCTATGTCTCATGTTGTCTCCCTGTTAACTCTTTCTATGTCTCATGTTGTCTCCCTGTTAACTCTTTCTATGTCTCATGTTGTCTCCCTGTTAACTCTTTCTCTTTCTATTTCCCTCATGTCTTTTAGTCATATTTCTTTTTTCTTTCTATCCTCCCTTCTCTTTCTCTCTCTTTCTCCCCCTCTCTGGGGTGTTCTCTAGTGGTTAGGATGGTATCTTGTGGGCTCATGCTGTCCCTCTCTCTAATGGCCCTTTAATAAGAGCGAGAGAGAGAGGGACAGAGAGAGAGACAGGGAGGGAGGGGGGATGATGGAATGAAGAGGACAAGACGAACTCTCTTGGTCTGTGCGTGCGTGCGTGTGCTTGCGTGTGTGTGTTTGACCGACCCCATGCGCCGTTCAGTGCCTGTGCTCTCTCCCTCTCTCAGGGGAAACAGAAAATGAATGGCACTTTTGTAGCCTTGAATAAGCGTGGGGGCCTGTGATGTGTTCTGTCCACTGGGTCCTGGGGGAGCGGCAGTGGGAGACTGCACAGCTTCTGTCCATTTGATCATGAGCAATTAATTAATCTCAATGGTCTCACTCTGATCTGGCTCTCTCTATCCCTCTACCTATCCTCCTCTCTATCTCTCCCTCTATCTATCCTCCTCTCTCTCTATCCCTCTATCTATCTTCCTCTCTCCCTCGATCTATCCTCCTCTCTCTCCCTCTATCCTCCTCTCTCTCTCCCTCTATCTATCCTCCTCTCTCTCCCTCTATCCTCCTCTCTCCCTCTATCTATCCTCCTCCCTATCCCTCTATCTATCCTCCTCTCTCCCTCTATCTATCCTCCTCTCTATCCCTCTACCTATCCTCCTCTCTCTCCCTCTATCTATCCTCCTCTCTCTCCCTCTATCTATCCTCTTCACTCTCCCTCTATCTATCCTCTTCTCTCTCCCTCTATCCTCCTCTCTCTCCCTCTATCTATCCTCCTCTCTCTCCCTCTATCTATCCTCCTCTCTATCCCTCTATCTATCCTCTTCTCTCTCCCTCTATCTATCCTCCTCTCTATTCCTCTATCTATCCTCCTCTCTCTCCCTCTATCTATCCTCCTCTCTCTCCCTCTATCTATCCTCCTCTCTCTCCCTCTATCTATCCTCCTCTCTCTCCCTCTATCTGTCCTCCTCTCTATTCCTCTATCTTTCCTCCTCTCTATCCCTCTATCCATCCTCCTTTCTCTCCCTCTATCTGTCCTCCTCTCTATTCCTCTATCTATCCTCCTCTCTCTCCCTCTATCAATCCTCCTCTCTCTCTATCCCTCTATCTATCTTCCTCTCTCCCTCGATCTATCCTCCTCTCTCTCCCTCTATCCTCCTCTCTCTCTCCCTCTATCTATCCTCCTCTCTCTCCCTCTATCCTCCTCTCTCTCTCCCTCTATCTATCCTCCTCCCTATCCCTCTATCTATCCTCCTCTCTCCCTCTATCATCCTCCTCTCTATCCCTCTACCTATCCTCCTCTCTCTCCCTCTATCTATCCTCCTCTCTCTCCCTCTATCTATCCTCTTCACTCTCCCTCTATCTATCCTCTTCTCTCTCCCTCTATCCTCCTCTCTCTCCCTCTATCTATCCTCCTCTCTCTCCCTCTATCTATCCTCCTCTCTATCCCTCTATCTATCCTCTTCTCTCTCCCTCTATCTATCCTCCTCTCTATCTCTATCTATCCTCCTCTCTCTCCCTCTATCTATCCTCCTCTCTCTCCCTCTATCTATCCTCCTCTCTCTCTTTCCCTCTATCTATCCTCCTCTCTCTCTCTCCCTCTATCTATCATCCTCTCTCTCCCTCTATCTATCCTCCTCTCTATCTCTATCTATCCTCCTCTCTCTCCCTCTATCCTCCTCTCTCTCTCTCCCTCTATCTATCCTCCTTTCTCTCCCTCTATCCTCTATCTATCCTCCTCTCTCTCCCTCTATCTATCCTCCTCTCTCTCCCTCTATCTATCCTCTTCTTTCTCCCTCTATCCTCCTCTCTCTCCCTCTATCCTCCTCTCTCTCTCTCTTTCTATCCTCCTCTCTCCCCCTCTATCTATCCTCCTCTCTCTCCCTCTATCTATCCTCCTCTCTCTCTCTCCCTCTATCTGTCCCTCTCTCTCTCCCTCTATCTGTCCTCCTCTCTCTCCCTCTATCTATCCTCCTCTCTATCCCTCTAGCTATCCTCCTCTCTCTCCCTCTATCTATCCTCTTCTCTCTCCCTCTATCTATCCTCCTCTCTCTCCCTCTATCTATCCTCCTCTCTCTCCCTCTATCTATCCTCTTCTCTCTCCCTCTATCCTTCTCTCTCTCCCTCTATCCTCCTCTCTCTCTCTCTTTCTATCCTCCTCTCTCTCCCTCTATCTATCCTCCTCTCTCTCCCTCTATCTATCCTCCTCTCTCTCTCTCCCTCTATCTATCCTCCTCTCTCTCCCTCTATCTATCCTCTTCTCTCTCCCTCTATCTATCCTCCTCTCTCTCCCTCTATCTATCCTCTTCTCTCTCCCTCTATCTATCCTCCTCTCTCTCCCTCTATCTATCCTCTTCTCTCTCCCTCTATCCTCCTCTCTCTCCCTCTATCCTCCTCTCTCTCTCTCTATCTATCCTCCTCTTTCTCCCTCTATCTATCCTCCTCTCTCTCCCTCTATCTATCCTCCTCTCTCTCCCTCTATCTATCCTCCTCTCTCTCCCTCTATCTGTCTTCCTCTCTATCCCTCTATCTATCCTCCTCTCTATCCCTCTATCTATCCTCCTCTCTCTCCCTCTATCTGTCCTCCTCTCTATCCCTCTATCTATCCTCCTCTCTATCCCTCTATCTATCCTCCTCTCTCTCCCTCTATCTATCCTCCTCTCTCTCCCTCTATCTATCCTCCTCTTTATCCCTCTATCCTCCATCTGTCCTCCTCTCTATTCCTCTATCTTTCCTCCTCTCTATCCCTCTATCTATCCTCCTCTCTCTCCCTCTATCTGTCCTCCTCTCTATCCCTCTATCTATCATCCTCTCTCTCCCTCTATCTATCCTCCTCTCTCTCCCTCTATCTGTCCTCCTCTCTATTCCTCTATCTTTCCTCCTCTCTATCCCTCTATCCATCCTCCTTTCTCTCCCTCTATCTGTCCTCCTCTCTATTCCTCTATCTATCCTCCTCTCTCTCCCTCTATCTATCCTCCTCTCTCTCCTTCTATCTATCCTCCTCTCTCTCCCTCTATCTATCCTCCTCTCTCTCCCTCTATCTATCCTCCTCTCTATCCCCCTTCTATCCTCCTCTCTGTCCCTCCCTCTTTCCCTCTATCTATCCTCCTCTCTCTCCCTCTATCTATCCTCCTCTCTATTACTCCCTCTATCCTCCTCTATATCCCTCTTTCCATCTCTCTATTCTCCCTTTATCCTTCTATTTATCCCTCTCTCTATCTATCCCTCCCTCTACCCTCCTCTTTAATCCTCCCTTTATCCTCCTCTATATCCCTCTATCATCTCTCCATTTTCCCTCTACCCTCCTCTATATCCCTCTCTCTACCCTCCTCTATATCCCTCTCTCTATCATTCTCTATATCCCTCTCTGTATTTATCAATAATACATATTTGTATTCAGTTGTTGTAAACCACAGATAAAGAAGTGTTTAAATGTAGGAAAGGCTTTTTTCTAAGTGTATACTACTACGTTTTATACACTACATAAGACGTTGTCTATTAGCGGCTAAGGACTTTAAACAGAAGAAGAGGCCTCAGGTAAAGTGTTACTGTAAGTTTCCATGGTAAGATGTTAGGGATGTGTATCTTATCAAGGCGAGTTGATACGTATCTAGATGCATGGGCTCCGATACGATACAGGAACCATACGATGTAGTTTCAAAGAATTTGGTTTGATTAGAGGAACGAATTGGTGCGATTCAATACGATTCGATGCATTAGCATTTGTTGCATAAACACATTCATTTTACATTCTAAATTAAAATCTGCTGCCGATGGAGCGCCTGTGTGTGTGTGTGTGTGTGTGTGTGTGTGTGTGTGTGTGTGTGTGTGTGTGTGTGTGTGTGTGTGTGTGTGTGTGTGTGTGTGTGTGTGTGTGTGTGTGTGTGTGTGTGTGTGTGTGTGTGTGTGTGCGTGTGTGTGCATGCACTCACGTTCGTGGGTGTGTCTGTGTGTGTAAATTATGTACATGTATATGTCTATGCAGAATATAGGCACCTGAGCTGAGCCATAAAGGAAACTGGGAATTTCCCACCCAACTATCAAATAATGGGGGCAATGTTTGTTTTTCATCCCTCCACTTTTGATCTGAAATCCCCATCACCCACTAGTAAATTAGTAATTTGTTTGTGTTTGAGCTGTTGATACATTTGAGCTGGTAATGTATCCATATTTATATCCATATAAAATTGACCATGACATAGAATGAATAAATGAAAGATTGAATGAATACAGTACCTGTCAAAAGTCTGGACACACCTACTCATTCAAGGGTTTTTCTTTATTTTTACTATTTTCTACATTGTAGAATAATAGTGAAGACATCAACACTATGAAATAACACATATGGAATCATGTAGTAACCAAAAAAGTGTTAAACAAATCAAAATATATTGTATATTTGAGATTCTTCAACGTAGCCACAATTTGCCTTGATGGCAGCTTTGCACACTCTTGGCATTCTCTCAACCAGCTTCATGAGGTAGTAACCTGGAATACATTTAAATTAACAGGTGTGCCTTGTTAAAAGTTAATTTGTGGAATTTCTTTCCTTCTTAATGCGTTTGAGTTGTGACAAGATAGGAGTGGTATATAAAAGATAACCCTATTTTTGTAAAAGACCAATTCAATATTATGGCAAGAACAGCTCAAACAAGCAAAGGGAACAACAGTCTATTATTGCTTTAAGACATGAATCAGTCAATCCAGAAAATGTCAAGAACTTTGAAAGTTTCCTCAAGTGCAGTCGCAAAAACCTTTAAGAGCAATGATGAAACTGGCTCTCATGAGGACTGCCACAGGAAAGGAAGACCCTGAGTTACCTCTGCTGCAGAGGATAAGTTCATTAGAGTTACCAGCCTCAGAAATTGCAGCCCAAATAAATGCTTCACAGAGTTTAAGTAACAGACACATCTCAAAAGCCACTGTTCAGAGGAGACTGCGTGAGTCAGGCCTTCATCGTCGAATTGCTGCAAAGAAACCACTACTAAAGGACACCAATAAGAAGAAGAGACTTGCCTGGGCCAAGAAATATGAGCAATGAACATTAGACCGGTGGAAGTCTGTCATTTGGTCACATTTTTCATTTTTGGTTCCAACCGCCGTGTCTTTGTGAGATGCAGAGTAGGTGAACAGATGATCTCTGCATGTGTGGTTCCCACCGTGGAGCATGGAGGATGTGTGATGGTGTGGGGATGCTTTGCTGGTGACACTGTCAGTGATTTATTTTGAATTCAAGGCACATTTAACCAGCATAGCTACCACTGCAGCGATACGCCATCCCATCTAAAATTACAGTTTTTACAGTCAACTACTTTTACAGTCAACTACTAAAGCCTAATATTGCACAAGCCATTTTACAGATATTTGACTGTTGAAGGCGATGTTTGGCCTATCTCTTATTGGTCAGCGCGCGAAGCAGCGCACGTGTGCAGTTTGACCAGGCTACTGATATTACTGGGGTTGTTTTGCACAATGACTTGTTGATCAATGACTGTCAACACAGTTACATGCTTAGTTCTATACTGAAGGAGAGGACACATCAGTTGTCACAAAAGATGAAGCATTTTTGGAAGGTAGAAAGAAAGCAAAAAATCATTTGGGGTCCCACGGACCAATGCACTCATACTGTATCTTAAACACTTGAACCAGGGACTGATGCATATCGTTGAATCATTACATCCCCAAAATATGAGATTAGAGTGTTTCCTCATATGGCTTCCAGGTCAGGGACTGGTCAGTGGCTGGTCAGGGACTGGTCAGGGGCTGGTCAGGGACTGGTCAGGGGCTGGTCAGGGACTGGTCAGGGACTGGTCAGGGGCTGGTCAGGGGCTGGTCAGGGGCTGGTCAGTGGCTGGTCAGGGGCTGGTCAGGGGCTGGTCAGTGGCTGGTCAGGGGCTGGTCAGGGGCTGGTCAGGGGCTGGTCAGTGGCTGGTCAGGGGCTGGTCAGGGGCTGGTCAGGGGCTGGTCAGGGGCTGGTCAGTGGCTGGTCAGGGGCTGGTCAGGGGCTGGTCAGGGGCTGGTCAGTGGCTGGTCAGGGGCTGGTCAGTGGCTGGTCAGGGGCTGGTCAGTGGCTGGTCAGTGGCTGGTCAGGGGCTGGTCAGTGGCTGGTCAGTGGCTGGTCAGGGGCTGGTCAGTGGCTGGTCAGGGGCTGGTCAGTGGCTGGTCAGGGGTTGGTCAGTGGCTGGTCAGGGGCTGGTCAGGGGCTGGTCCGGGACTGGTCAGGGACTGGTCAGTTGCTGGTCAGTTGCTGGTCAGGGGCTGGTCAGTGGCTGGTCAGGGACTGGTCAGGGGCTGGTCAGGGACTGGTCAGTTGCTGGTCAGTGGCTGGTCATGGGCTGGTCAGTGGCTGGTCAGGGGCTGGTCAGGGGCTGGTCAGGGGCTGGTCAGTGGCTGGTCAGGGACTGGTCATAGGCTGGTCAGTGGCTGGTCAGTTGCTGGTCAGGGGCTGGTCAGTGGCTGGTCAGTGGCTGGTCAGGGGCTGGTCAGGGGCTGGTCAGTGGCTGGTCAGGGGCTGGTCAGGGACTGGTCAGTGGCTGGTCAGTTGCTGGTCAGGGGCTGGTCAGGGGCTGGTCAGGGGCTGGTCAGGGACTGGTCCGGGACTGGTCAGGGACTGGTCAGTTGCTGGTCAGGGACTGGTCAGGGACTGGTCAGGTGCTGGTCAGTGGCTGGTCAGGGGCTGGTCAGTGGCTGGTCAGGGGCTGGTCCGGGACTGGTCGGGTGATGCGGTTAAATCACAGATCTGTCATAGTCCCCTGGCTTTACTCAATTTAGCTCCGACAGCAACATCTCCACTGATCTGCTAATGCTAAGCTAATGCTAAGCTAATGCTAAGCCAATGCTAAGCTAATGCTCAGCTAATGCTAAGCTAGCTCTACTGTAGCTTGGCCTGATTGTACAGTACACAAGGACACACACAAATAGGTATTGACCAGGACTTAGTAGTTAGACCCCCCGTTTGGCTCCTAGCGACCTTGAACACTTAACAACAACTCAATCTCTACCCATCTGCTTATCCTGTCTCTCTATCTCTTTCAGTGCTCTCCCCCTTCTCTCCCTCCCCCTCTCTCTGTCTTCCTCTGTATACTGCCATGCTGAGTAGTCTTCTAAGCCAACTCGCGCCATTGTTAGAGGAGATGTTTCCATGGCTACAGGAGGCACACAGACAGCCTAGTTGTGAGTGAGGCAGCAGCAGTACTGATGTTAGGAGACTAGAGATCTGTGGACGGAGACACTCTGCGACGTGATCCACTGAACATCTACTGATGTACAACACTTATTCAGTCACTCCCACCTGAGGAGCTGTCACACTTCTCTAACGCTTATATGACACCCAGACCACCTGTA
>NC_074672.1:31667263-31672263 GCF_029448725.1 Salvelinus fontinalis | reverse complement strand
ACAACTAGAAGACCTGTACAACTAGAAGACCTGTACAACTAGAAGACCTGTACAACTAGAAGACCTGTACAACTAGAAGACCTGTTCAACTAGAAGACCTGTACAACTAGAAGACCTGTACAACTAGAAGACCTGTACAACTAGAAGACCTGTACAACTAGAAGACCTGTACAACTAGAAGACCTGTACAACTAGAAGACCTGTACAATTAGATGAGACGAAACTCTAGAGCACCTTTACTCCACAGACAGAGACGTGTACCAAGTTCTCCCTCGCCCTCCGTTTAGCAAATCTGACCATAACTCTATCCTCCTGATTCCTGCTTACAAGCAAAACCTCAAACAGGAGGTACCAGCGCAATACGGAAGTGGTTCGATGAAGCGGATGCTAAGCTACAGGACCGTTTCACTAGCACAGACTGGAATATGTTCTGGGATTCATCCGATGGCATTTTAGAAGTTTACCACATCAGTCACCTGTTTCATTAACAATGCATAAATGACCGTACGTACATATCCCAACCAGAAGCCATGGATTACAGGCAACATCTGCACTGTGCTAAAGGCTAGAGCTGCCGCTTTCAAGGATCGGGACAATAATCCGGATGCTTATAAGAAATCCCGCTACGACCTCCGACAGATTACCAAGACGCATACTCAGAGCATGCACTGACCAGCTGGCAAGTGTCTTCACTGACATTTTCAACCTCTCCCTGATCCAGTCTCTAATACCTACATGTTTCAAGCAAACCACCATAGTCCCTGTGCGCTAAGGTAACCTGTCTAAATGACTGTTGACCCAGAGCACTCATATCTCTAGCCATGAAATGCTTTGAAACCCTGGACCCACTCCAATCCACATACCGCCCCAACAGATCTACAGATGACACAATCTCTATTGCACTTCACACTGCCCTCTCCCACCTGGACAAGAGGAACTCTTATGTGAGAATGCTGTTCACTGATTACAGCTAAGTATTCAACACCATAGTGACCTCCAAACTCATCACTAAGTTAAGGACCCTGGGACTAAACACCTCCCTCTGCAACTAGATCCTAGACTTCTTGACAGGCCACCTCCAGGTGGTGAGGGTAGGCAACAACACATCCGCCATACTGACCCTCAACACGGGGCCTCCTGAGGGGTGTGTGCTTAGTCCCCTCCTGTACTCCCTGTTCACCCACGACTGCATGGCCCCAAACGACTCCAACACCATCATCAAGTTTGCTGATGACACGATGGTGGTAGGCCTGATCACCGATGACGGTGAGACAGCCTATAGCGAGGAAGTCAGAGACCTGGCAGTATGGTGCCAGGACAACAACCTCTACCTCACCGTCAACAAGACAAAGGAGCTGATCGTGGACTATATGAAATAGAGGGCCGAGCACGCCACCATTCACATCGAGCTGCTCGAGAGCTTCAAGTTCCTCGGTGTCTACATCACTAATGATTTATCACAGTCCACACACAGTTGTGAAGAGGGCACGACAACACTTCTTCTCCCTCAGGAGGCTGAAAAGATTTGTCATGGGCCCTCAGATCCTCAAAGAGTTGTACAGGTGCACCATTGAGAGCATCTTGACTGGCTGCATCAACGCTTGGTATAGCAACTGCTTGGCATCCGCCCGCAAGGCGCTAAAGAGGGTAGTGCATATGGCCCAAAACATCACTGGAGCCGAGATCCCTGCCCTTCCAGGACCTCTATACCATGCGATGTCAGAGGAAGACCATAACACAATGGTCAAAGACTCTAGCCACACAAGTCATAGACTGTTCTCTTTGCTACTGTGCGGCAAGCGGTACTGATGCACCACGTCTGGAACCAACAGGACCCTGAACAGCTTCCACCCCCAAGCCAAATAGTTAGTCCAGGTAGATAATTAGTTAAATATTAAATTGTCTGCATTGACACTTTTTGCATACATGTTTTGACTCATCAGATACACTGCCGCTACTGTTTATTATCTGTCACTTTATTTCTAGTTATATGTACAGTACCAGTCAAAAGTTTGGACACACTTACTCATTCCATGGTCTGCCACAGGAAAGGAAGACCCTGAGTTACCTCTGCTGCAGAGAATAAGTTAATTAGAGTTACCCGCCTCGGAAATTGCAGCGCAAATAAATGCTTCACAGAGTACAAGTAACACACATGTCAACATCAACTGTTCAGAGGATGCATGAATCAGGCCTGCATGGTCGGATTGCTGCAAAGAAACCACTACTAAAGGACACCAATAATAAGAAGAGACTTGCTTAGGCCAAGAAACACGAGTAATGGACATTAGAACGGTGGAAATCTGTTCTTTGGTCTGAAGAGTCCAAATTTTTGGTTCCAACCACCGTGTCTTTGTGAGACGCAGAGTAGGGGAACGGAGGATCTCTGCATGTGTGGTTCCCACCGTGAAGTATGGAGGAGGAGGTGTGATGGTGTGGGGGTGCTTTGCTGGTGACACTGTTGGTGATTTATTTAGAATTCAAGGCACACTTACCCAGCATGACTAACACAGCATTCTGCAGCAATACGCCATCCCATCTGGTTTGCGCTTAGTGGGACTATCATTTGTTTGCCAACAGGACAATGACCCAACACTCCTCCAGGATGTTTAAGGGCTATTTGAACAATAAGTAGAGTGACGGAGTGCTGCGTCAGATGATCTGGCCTCCACAATCACCCGACCTCAACCCAATTGAGATGGTTTGGGCTGAGTTGGACCGCATAGTGAAGGAAAAGAAGTCAACAAGTGCTCAGCATATGTGGGAACTCCTTTAAGACTGTTGGAAATTCATTCCAGGTGAAACTGGTTGAGAGAATGCCAAGCATGTGAAAAGATGTCATCAAGGCAAAGGGTGGCTACTTTGAAGAATATAAAATATATTTTGATTTGTTTTACACTTTTTGGGTTACTACATGATTCCATATGTGTTATTTCATATTTTTGATGTCTTAACTATTATTCTACAATGTAGAAAATAGTAAAAAATAAAGAAAAACCTTTGAATGAGTAGGTGTTCTAAAACTTTTGACTAGTACTGTACATACATGTTTTTCCCACGTGTGTGAAAAAAAAAAAAAAAAACCTGCACATTTGACTCGGTACTGGTACTCCATGTATATAGCCAAGTTATTTATTAATACTTTTATTATTATGTATTATTACTTTTCTATTATTTCTCTACTTTCTCTCTGCATTTTTGGGAAGGGTCCGTAAGTTAGCATTTCACTGCTAGTCTACACCTGTTGTTTACAGAGCATGTACAAATAGAATCTGATTTGAGATTACCCTGAGTCCTGCAATCCTCCAAACCTACCCACTCTCCTCACCTCCCTCCTCTCCCTCTACACCTACCCACTCTCCTCTCCTCACCTCCCTCCTCTCCCTCTACACCTACCCACTCTCCTCTCCTCACCTCCCTCCTCTCCCTCTACACCTACCCACTCTCCTCTCCTCACCTCCCTCCTCTCCCTCTACACCTACCCACTCTCCTCACCTCACCTCCCTCCTCTCCCTCTACACCTACCCACTCTCCTCTCCTCACCTCCCTCCTCTCCCTCTACACCTACCCACTCTCCTCACCTCCCTCCTCTCCCTCTACACCTACCCACTCTCCTCACCTCCCTCCTCTCCCTCTACACCTACCCACTCTCCTCTCCTCACCTCCTCTCCCTCTACACCTACCCACTCTCCTCACCTCCCTCCCTCCCTCCTCTCCCTCTACACCTACCCACTCTCCTCTCCTCACCTCCCTCCTCTCCCTCTACACCTACCCACTCTCCTCTCCTCACCTCCCTCCTCTCCCTCTACACCTACCCACTCTCCTCTCCTCACCTCCCTCCTCTCCCTCTACACCTACCCACTCTCCTCTCCTCACCTCCCTCCTCTCCCTCTACACCTACCCACTCTCCTCTCCTCACCTCCCTCCTCTCCCTCTACACCTACCCACTCTCCTCTCCTCACCTCCCTCCTCTCCCTCTACACCTACCCACTCTCCTCTCCTCACCTCCTCTCCCTCTACACCTACCCACTCTCCTCTCCTCACCTCCCTCCTCTCCCTCTACACCTACCCACTCTCCTCTCCTCACCTCCTCTCCCTCTACACCTACCCACTCTCCTCTCCTCACCTCCCTCCTCTCCCTCTACACCTACCCACTCTCCTCTCCTCACCTCCCTCCTCTCCCTCTACACCTACCCCAATCCACATGTAACGGATGTGAAATGGCTAGCTAGTTAGCGGGTACGCGCTAGTAGCATTTCAATCAGTTACGTCACTTGCTCTGAGACTTAAGTAGTGTTGCCCCTTGCTTTGCAAGGGCCGCGGCTTTTGTGGAGCGATGGGTAACGACCGTGCTTCGTGGGTGACCGTTGTTGATGTGTGCAGAGGGTCCCTGGTTCGCACCCGTGTCGGGGCGAGGGGACGGTTTAAAGTTATACTGTTACACACACTCACCTTAATCACTCTCTTACTCAGTCACTCAAATACTCTCTCACCTCTCCTCATTCCAAGCGTACCCCACCCACACTCACAAACCCCACATTCACCTCTCCTCTCTCCATCTTCAACCCCTCCCCCTTTTTTCATCCACCGACACTCAATCATACACCTCTAAACCCTCCACCCCCAACCCATCCACCCACACTCACTCATCCCCCCAGCACTACCCTCATCACCACCATCTTTTCTCTACCCTCATCTCCTCTCTCGTTCTCGTTCTCCCTCCCTCTTTCCTCTTCAGACTCGGTTTGATTTATTCCTACCCTCCCTCCCTATCTCCTTGGAGGTTGTGGCCCAGCTAGTCCCTAAAAACAACAGGGGGAGAGAGAGGGAGAAAAGAAAGAGAGAGGGAGGCTAAGAGAGACAGAATAACAACCTCTTACTTTCCATTCTCTCTCCTTTTTTTACCCATGATGTTTTTCCTTCCCTTCTCCCACACTGCTTTTTGAATTGACTGAATTCTTGAGCTGTTTTAGTGGCTCACTCCCCCTTTCAACTGAAAT